>NW_026696737.1:0-126981 GCF_030435755.1 Ochotona princeps | reverse complement strand
AGCGTTTGCATTGAGGGCTATCTGAAAACGGCTTTGGCACTGACGTTGTCTGTGAATGTGGAGTTGGTGGCATGTGAAACCCGCATGTGGAGCATTGGTTTGTGTGGGATGCTCTGCCAGGTTTATTCCTAGATAATGCACTCAAAGGGCATTAAGCCAAGAGTGTGAAAACTGAGTTTCCTTGAGAGCTGCTTGGAAGCCTGATGGTATGTGAAGTTAGTGAGCCAAATGGAGTTGTTCTCCCACAAGAACCACTCGGCTGATTCTTCTTTGATATGCGCTTCACCAACATGCAGTGTTTCCTTGATTGAATTAGCTCTCACACCAATATTTGCGCCTAAAGCCTTTGCATTGAGGGCTATCTGAAAACGGCTTTGGCGCTGAAGTTGTCTGTGAATGTGGAGTTGGTGACATGTGAAACCCGCATGTGGAGCATTGGTTTGTGTGGGAAGCTCACCAAGCTTCATTTCAGTCCTAGGCACTCAAAGGGCACTAAGCCTAGAGTGTGAAAACTGAGTTTCCTTGAGAGCTGCTTGGAAGGCTGCTGGTATGTGAAGTTAGTGAGCCAAATGAAGTTGTTCTCCCACAAGAACCACTCGGCTGATTCTTCTTCAATATGCGCTTCACCAACAGGCAGTGTTTCCTTGATTGAATTAGCTCTCACACCAATATTTGCGCCTAGAGCCTTTGCATTGAGGGCTATCTGAAAACGGCTTTGGCGCTGAAGTTGTCTGTGAATGTGGAGTTGGTGGCATGTGAAACCCGCATGTGGAGCATTGGTTTTATGGGATGCTCTACCAGGTTCATTCCTAGGTAATGCACTCAAAGGGCATTAAGCCTAGAGTGTGAAACCTGAGTTTCCTTGATAGCTGCTTGGAAGCCTGATGGTATGTGAAGTTAGTGAGCCAAATGGAGTTGTTCTCCCACAAGAACCACTCTGCTGATTCTTCTTCAATATGCGCTTCACCAACATGCAGTGTTTCCTTGATTGAATTAGCTCTCACACCAATATTTGCGCCTAGAATCTTTGCATTGAGGGCTATCTGAAAACGGCTTTGGCTAGGAAGTTGTCTGTGAATGTGTGGTTGGTGGCATGTGAAACCCGCATGTGGAGCATTGGTTTGTGTGGGAAGCTCACCCAGCTTCATTTCAGTCCTAGATAATGCACTCAAAGGGCATTAAGCCTAGAGTATGAAAACTGAGTTTCCTTGAGAGCTGCTTGGAAGCCTGATGGTGTGTGAAGTTAGTGAGCCAAATGGAGTTGTTCTCCCACAAGAACCACTTGGCTGATTTTTCTTCAATATGCGCTTCACCAACATGCATTGTTTCCTTGATTGAATTAGCTCTCACCCTAATATTTGCCCCTAGAGCCTTTGCTTTGAGGGCTATCTTTAAGCGACTTTGGCGCTGAAGATGTCTGTGAATGTAGAGTTGGTGGCATGTGAAACCCGCATGTGGAGCATTGGTTTCTGTGGGAAGCTCAGCCAGGTTTATTCCTAGATAATACACTCAAAGGCCATTAAGCCTAGCATGTGAAAACTGAGTTTCCTTGAGAGCCGCTTGAAAGCCTGATGGTGTGTGAAGTTAGTGAGCCAAATGGAGTTGTTCTCCCACAAGAACCACTCGGCTGATTCTTCTTCAATATGCGCTTCACCAACATGCAGTGTTTCCTTGATTGAATTAGCTCTCACACCAATATTTGCGCCTAGAGCCTTTGCATTGAGGGCTATCTGAAAACGGCTTTGGCTAGGAAGTTGTCTGTGAATGTGTGGTTGGTGGCATGTGAAACCCGCATGTGGAGCATTGGTTTGTGTGGGAAGCTCAGCCAGGTTTATTCCTAGATAATACACTCAAAGGCCATTAAGCCAAGAGTGTGAAAACTGAGTTTCCTTGAGAGTGGCTTGCAAGCCTGATGGTATGTGAAGTTAGTGAGCCAAATGGAGTTGTTCTCCCACAAGAACCACTCTGCTGATTCTTCTTTGATATGCGCTTCACCAACATGCAGTGTTTCCTTGATTGAATTAGCTCTCACACCAATATTTGTGCCTAAAGCCTTTGCATTGAGGGCTATCTGAAAACGGCTTTGGCGCTGAAGTTGTCTGTGAATGTGGAGTTGGTGGCATGTGAAACCCGCATGTGGAGCATTGGTTTGTGTGGGAAGCTCACCAAGCTTCATTTCAGTCCTAGGCACTCAAAGGGCATTAAGCCTAGAGTGTGAAAACTGAGTTTCCTTGAGAGCTGCTTGGAAGGCTGATGGTATGTGAAGTTAGTGAGCCAAATGGAGTTGTTCTCCCACAAGAACCACTCGGCTGATTCTTCCTCAATATGCGCCTCACCAACATGCAGTGTTTCCTTGATTGAATTAGCTCTCACACCAATATTTGCGCCTAGAATCTTTGCATTGAGGGCTATCTGAAAACGGCTTTGGCTAGGAAGTTGTCTGTGAATGTGTGGTTGGTGGCATGTGAAACCCGCATGTGGAGCATTGGTTTGTGTGGGAAGCTCAGCCAGGTTTATTCCTAGATAATACACTCAAAGGCCATTAAGCCAAGAGTGTGAAAACTGAGTTTCCTTGAGAGCTGCTTGGAAGCCTGATGGTATGTGAAGTTAGTGAGCCAAATGGAGTTGTTCTCCCACAAGAACCACTCTGCTGATTCTTCTTTGATATGCGCTTCACCAACATGCAGTGTTTCCTTGATTGAATTAGCTCTCACACCAATATTTGTGCCTAAAGCCTTTGCATTGAGGGCTATCTGAAAACGGCTTTGGCGCTGAAGTTGTCTGTGAATGTGGAGTTGGTGGCATGTGAAACCCGCATGTGGAGCATTGGTTTGTGTGGGAAGCTCACCAAGCTTCATTTCAGTCCTAGGCACTCAAAGGGCATTAAGCCTAGAGTGTGAAAACTGAGTTTCCTTGAGAGCTGCTTGGAAGGCTGATGGTATGTGAAGTTAGTGAGCCAAATGGAGTTGTTCTCCCACAAGAACCACTCGGCTGATTCTTCCTCAATATGCGCTTCACCAACATGCAGTGTTTCCTTGATTGAATTAGCTCTCACACCAATATTTGCGCCTAGAATCTTTGCATTGAGGGCTATCTGAAAACGGCTTTGGCTAGGAAGTTGTCTGTGAATGTGTGGTTGGTGGCATGTGAAACCCGCATGTGGAGCATTGGTTTGTGTGGGAAGCTCACCCAGCTTCCTTTCAGTCCTAGATAATGCACTCAAAGGGCATTAAGCCTAGAGTATGAAAACTGAGTTTCCTTGAGAGCTGCTTGGAAGCCTGATGGTGTGTGAAGTTAGTGAGCCAAATGGAGTTGTTCTCCCACAAGAAGCACTTGGCTGATTCTTCTTCAATATGCGCTTCACCAACATGCATTGTTTCCTTGATTGAATTAGCTCTCACCCTAATATTTGCCCCTAGAGCCTTTGCTTTGAGGGCTATCTTTAAGCGACTTTGGCGCTGAAGATGTCTGTGAATGTAGAGTTGGTGGCATGTGAAACCCGCATGTGGAGCATTGGTTTGTGTGGGAAGCTCAGCCAGGTTTATTCCTAGATAATACACTCAAAGGCCATTAAGCCTAGCATGTGAAAACTGAGTTTCCTTGAGAGCCGCTTGAAAGCCTGATGGTGTGTGAAGTTAGTGAGCCAAATGGAGTTGTTCTCCCACAAGAACCACTCGGCTGATTCTTCTTCAATATGCGCTTCACCAACATGCAGTGTTTCCTTGATTGAATTAGCTCTCACACCAATATTTGCGCCTAGAGCCTTTGCATTGAGGGCTATCTGAAAACGGCTTTGGCGCTGAAGTTGTCTGTGAATGTGTGGTTGGTGGCATGTGAAACCCGCATGTGGAGCATTGGTTTGTGTGGGAAGCTCAGCCAGGTTTATTCCTAGATAATACCCTCAAAGGCCATTAAGCCAAGAGTGTGAAAACTGAGTTTCCTTGAGAGTGGCTTGCAAGCCTGATTGTATGTGAAGTTAGTGAGCCAAATGGAGTTGTTCTCCCACAAGAACCACTCTGCTGATTCTTCTTTGATATGCGCTTCACCAACATGCAGTGTTTCCTTGATTGAATTAGCTCTCACACCAATATTTGTGCCTAAAGCCTTTGCATTGAGGGCTATCTGAAAACGGCTTATGCGCTGAAGTTGTCTGTGAATGTGGAGTTGGTGGCATGTGAAACCCGCATGTGGAGCATTGGTTTGTGTGGGAAGCTCACCAAGCTTCATTTCAGTCCTAGGCACTCAAAGGGCATTAAGCCTAGAGTGTGAAAACTGAGTTTCCTTGAGAGCTGCTTGGAAGGCTGATGGTATGTGAAGTTAGTGAGCCAAATGGAGTTGTTCTCCCACAAGAACCACTCGGCTGATGCTTCTTCAATATGCGCTTCACCAACAGGCAGTGTTTCCTTGATTGAATTAGCTCTCACACCAATATTTGCGCCTAGAGCCTTTGCATTGAGGGCTATCTGAAAACGGCTTTGGCGCTGAAGTTGTCTGTGAATGTGGAGTTGGTGGCATGTGAAACCCGCATGTGGAGCATTGGTTTTATGGGATGCTCTACCAGGTTCATTCCTAGATAATGCACTCAAAGGGCATTAAGCCTAGAGTGTGAAACCTGAGTTTCCTTGATAGCTGCTTGGAAGCCTGATGGTGTGTGAAGTTAGTGAGCCAAATGGAGTTGTTCTCCCACAAGAACCACTTGGCTGATTCTTCTTCAATATGCGCTTCACCAACATGCAGTGTTTCCTTGATTAAATTAGCTCTCACACCAAAATTTGTACCTAGAGCGTTTGCATTGAGGGCTATCTGAAAACGGCTTTGGCGCTGAAGTGGTCTGTGAATGTGGAGTGGTGGCATGTGAAACCCGCATGTGGAGCATTAGTTTGTGTGGGAAGCTCACCAAGCTTCATTTCAGTCCTAGGCACTCAAAGGGCATTAAGCCTAGAGTGTGAAAACTGAGTTTCCTTGAGAGTGGCTTGGAAGCCTGATGGTGTGTGAAGTTAGTGAGCCAAATGGAGTTGTTCTCCCACAAGAACCACTCGGCTGATTCTTCTTCAATATGCGCTTCACCAACATGCAGTGTTTCCTTGATTGAATTAGCTCTCACACCAATATTTGCGCCTAGAGCCTTTGAATTGAGGGCTATCAGAAACGGCTTTGGCGCTGAAGTTGTCTGTGAATGTGGAGTTGGTGACATGTGAAACCCGCATGTGGAGCATGGGTTTGTGTCAGATACTCTACCAGGAACATTGCTAGATAATGCACTCAAAGGGCATTAAGCCTAGAGTGTGAAAACTGAGTTTCCTTGAGAGCTGCTTGGAAGCCTGATGGTGTGTGAAGTTAGTGAGATAAAATGGAGTTGTTCTCCCACAAGAAATACTCGGCTGATTCTTCCTCAATATGCGCTTCACCAACATGCAGTGTTTCCTTGATTGAATTAGCTCTCACACCAATATTTGCGCCTAGAATCTTTGCATTGAGGGCTATCTGAAAACGGCTTTGGCTAGGAAGTTGTCTGTGAATGTGTGGTTGGTGGTATGTGAAACCCGCATGTGGAGCATTGGTTTGTGTGGGAAGCTCACCAAGCTTCATTTCAGTCCTAGATAATGCACTCAAAGGGCATTAAGCCTAGAGTATGAAAACTGAGTTTCCTTGAGAGCTGCTTGGAAGCCTGATTGTGTGTGAAGTTAGTGAGCCAAATGGAGTTGTTCTCCCACAAGAAGCACTTGGCTGATTCTTCTTCAATATGCGCTTCACCAACATGCATTGTTTCCTTGATTGAATTAGCTCTCACCCTAATATTTGCCCCTAGAGCCTTTGCTTTGAGGGCTATCTTTAAGCGACTTTGGCGCTGAAGATGTCTGTGAATGTAGAGTTGGTGGCATGTGAAACCCGCATGTGGAGCATTGGTTTGTGTGGGAAGCTCAGCCAGGTTCATTCCTAGATAATACACTCAAAGGCCATTAAGCCTAGCATGTGAAAACTGAGTTTCCTTGAGAGCCGCTTGAAAGTCTGATGGTGTGTGAAGTTAGTGAGCCAAATGGAGTTGTTCTCCCACAAGAACCACTCGGCTGATTCTTCTTCAATATGTGCTTTACCAATATGCAGTGTTTCCTTGATTGAATTAGCTCTCACGCTAATATTTGTGCCTAGAGCCTTTGCTTTGAGGGCTATCTTTAAGCGACTTTGGCGCTGAAGTTGTCTGTGAATGTGGAGTTGGTGGCATGTGAAACCCGCATGTGGAGCATTGGTTTGTGTGGGATGCTCTACCAGGTTCATTCCTAGATAATGCACTCAAAGAGCTTTAAGCAGAGAGTGTGACAACTGAGTTTCGTTGAGAGCTGCTTGGAAGCCTGATGGTGTGTGAAGTTAGTGAGCCAAATAGAGTTGTTCTCCCACAAGAACCCCTCTGCTGATTCTTCTTCAACTTGCGCTTCACCAACATGCAGTGTTTCCTTGATTGAATTAGCTCTCACACCAATATTTGCGCCTAGAGCCTTTACATTGAGGGCTATCTGAAAACGGCTTTGGCTAGGAAGTTGTCTGTGAATGTGGAGTTGGTGGCATGTGAAACCCGCATGTGGAGCCTTGGTTTTTATGGGATGCTCTACCAGGTTCATACCTAGATTATGCACTCAAAGGGCATTAAGCCTAGAGTGTGAAAACTGAGTTTCCTTGAGAGCTGCTTGGAAGCCTGATGGTGTGTGAAGTTAGTGAGCCAAATGGAGTTGTTCTCCCACAAGAACCACTCGGCTGATTCTTCTTCAATATGCGCTTCACCAACATGCAGTGTTTCCTTGATTGAATGAGCTCTCACACCAATATTTGCGCCTAGAGCCTTTGCATTGAGGGCTATCTGAAAACGGCTTTGGCTAGGAAGTTGTCTGTGAATGTGTGGTTGGTGGCATGTGAAACCCGCATGTGGAGCATTGGTTTGTGTGGGATGCTCAGCCAGGTTTATTCCTAGATAATACACTCAAAGGCCATTAAGCCTAGTGTGTGAAAACTGAGTTTCCTTGAGAGCCGCTTGGAAGCCTGACGGTGTGTGAAATTAGTGAGCCAAATGGAGTTGTTCTCCCACAAGAACCACTCGGCTGATTCTTCTTCAATATGTGCTTCACCAATATGCAGTGTTTCCTTGATTGAATTAGCTCTCACACCAATATTTGCGCCAAGAGCCTTTGCTTTGAGGGCTATCTTTAAGCGACTTTGGCGCTGAAGTTGTCTGTGAATGTGGAGTTGGTGGCATGTGAAACCCGCATGTGCAGCATTGGTTTGTGTGGGATGCTCTACCAGGTTCATTCCTAGATAATGCACTCAAAGAGCTTTAAGCAGAGAGTGTGAAAACTGAGTTTCGTTGAGAGCTGCTTGGAAGCCTGATGGTGTGTGAAGTTAGTGAGCCAAATGGAGTTGTTCTCCCACAAGAACCCCTCTGCTCATTCTTCTTCAATATGCGCTTCACCAACATGCAGTGTTTCCTTGATTGAATTAGCTCTCACACCAATATTTGCGCCTAGAGCCTTTACATTGAGGGCTATCTGAAAACGGCTTTGGCGCTGAAGTTGTCTGTGAATGTGGAGTTCGTGGCATGTGAAACCTGCATGTGGAGCATTGGTTTTTATGGGATGCTCTACCAGGTTCATTCCTAGATAATGCACTCAAAGGTCATTAAGCCTAGAGTGTGAAAACTGAGTTTCGTTGAGAGCTGCTTGGACGCCTGATGGTGTGTGAAGTTAGTGAGCCAAATGGAGTTGTTCTCCCAGAAGAACCACTCGGCTGATTCTTCTTCAATATGCGCTTCACCAACATGCAGTGTTTCCTTGATTGAATTAGCTCTCACACCAATATTTGCGCCTAGAGCCTTTGCATTGAGGGCTATCTGAAAACGGCTTTGGCGCTGAAGTTTTCTGTGAATGTGGAGTTGGTGGCATGTGAAACCCGCATGTGGAGCATTGGTTTGTGTGGGATGCTCTACCAGGTTCATTCCTAGATAATGCACTGAAAGAGCATTAAGTAGAGAGTGTGAAAACTGAGTTTCGGGCCCGGCGGCGTGGCCTAGGGGCTAAAGTCCTCGCCTTGAAAGCCCCGGGATCCTATATGGGCGCCGGTTCTAATCCCGGCAGCTCCACTTCCCATCCAGCTCCCTGCTTGTGGCCTGGGAAAGCAGTTGAGGACGGCCCAATGCATTGGGACCCTGCACCCGCGTGGGAGACCCGGAAGAGGTTCCTGGTTCCCGGCATCGGATCAGCGCGCACCGGCCCGTTGCGGCTCACTTGGGGAGCGAATCATCGGACGGAAGATCTTCCTCTCTGTCTCTCCTCCTCTCTGTATATCTGGCTGTAATAAAATGAATAAAATCTTAAAAAAAAAAAAAAAGAAAAAAAAGAAAACTGAGTTTCGTTGAGAGCTGCTTGGAAGCCTGATGGTGTGTGAAGTTAGTGAGCCAAATGGAGTTGTTCCCACACAAGAACCCCTCGGCTGATTCTTCTTCAATATGCGCTTCAGCAACATGCAGTGTTTCCTTGATTGAATTAACTCTCACACCAATATTTGCGCCAAGAGCCTTTGTATTGAGGGCTATCTGAAAATGGCTGTGGCGCTGAAGTTGCCTTTGAATGTGGAGTTGGTGGCATGTGAAACCCGCATGTGGAGCATTGGTTTTTATGGGATGCTCTACCAGGTTCATTCCTAGATAATGCACTCAAAGGGCATTAAGCCCAGAGTGTGAAAACTGAGTTTCCTTGAGAGCTGCTTGGAAGCCTGATGGTGTGTGAAGTTAGTGAGCCAAATGGAGTTGTTCTTCCACAAGAACCACTCGGCTGATTCTTCTTCAATATGCGCTGCCCCAACATGCAGTGTTTCCTTGATTGAATTAGCTCTCACACCAATATTTGCGCCTAGAGCCTTTGTATTGAGGGCTATCTGAAAACGGCTTTGGCTAGGAAGTTGTCTGTGAATGTGGAGTTGGTGGCATGTGAAACCCGCATGTGGAGCATTGGTTTGTGTGGGATGCTCACCAAGCATCATTTCAGTCCTAGGCACTCAAAGAGCATTAAGCAAAGAGTGTGAAACCTGAGTTTCTTTGAGAGCTGCTTGGAAGCCTGATGGTATGTGACGTTAGTGAGCCAAATGGAGTTGTTCTCCCACAAGAACCACTCGGCTGATGCTTCTTCAATATGCGCTTCACCAACATGCAGTGTTTCCTTGATTGAATTAGCTCTCACACCAATATATGCGCCTGGAGCCTTTGCATTGAGGGCTATCTGAAAACGGCTTTGGGTAGGAAGTTGTCTGTGAATGTGGAGTTGGTGGCATGTGAAACCCGCATGTGGAGCATTGTTTTGTGTGCGATGCTCTGCCAGGTTTATTCCTAGATAATGCACTCAAAGGGCATTAAGCCAAGAGTGTGAAAACTGAGTTTCGTTGAGAGCTGCTTGGAAGTCTGATGGTGTGTGAAGTTAGTGAGCCAAATGGAGTTGTTCTCCCACAAGAACCACTCGGCTGATTCTTCTTTGATATGCTCTTCACCAACATGCAGTGTTTCCTTGATTGAATTAGCTCTCACACCAAATTTGCACCTAGAGCCTTTGCATTGAGGGCTATCTGAAAAAAGCTTTGGCGCTGAAGTGGTCTGTGGATGTGGAGTTGGTGGCATGTGAAACCCGCATGTGGAGCATTGGTTTGTGTGGGAAGCTCACCAAGCTTCATTTCAGTCCTAGGCACTCAAAGGGCATTAAGCCAAGAGTGTGAAAATTGAGTTTCCTTGAGAGCTGCTTGGAAGCCTGATGGTGTGTGAAGTCAGTGAGCCAAATGGAGTTGTTCTCCCACAAAAACCACTCGGCTGATTCTTCTTCAATATGCGCTTCACCAACATGCAGTGTTTCCTTGATTGAATTAGCTCTCACACCAAAATTTGCGCCTAGAGCCTTTGCATTGAGGTCTATCTGAAAATGGCTTTGGCTAGGAAGTTGTCTGTGAATGTGGAGTTGGTGGCACGTGAAACCCGCATGTGGAGCATTGGTTTGTGTAGGAAGCTCACCAAGCTTCATTTCAGTCCTATTCACTCAAAGGGCATTAAGCCTAGAGTGTGAAAACTGAGTTTCCTTGAGAGCTGCTTGGAAGCCTGATGGTGTGTGAAGTCAGTGAGCCAAATGGAGTTGTTCTCCCACAAGAACCACTCGGCTGATTCTTCTTCAATTTGTGCTGCACCAACATGCAGTGTTTCCTTGATTGAATTAGCTCTCACACCAATATTTGCGCCTAGAGCCTTTGCATTGAGGGCTATCTGAAAACGGCTTTGGCGCTGAAGTTGTCTGTGAATGTGGAGTTGGTGGCATGTGAAACCTGCATGTGGAGCATTGGTTTGTGTGGGATGCTCTACCAGGTTCATTCCTAGATAATGCACTCAAAGGGCATTAAGCCTAGAGTGTGAAAACTGTTTCCTTGAGAGCTGCTTGGAAGCCTGATGGTGTGTGAAGTTAGTGAGCCAAATGGAGTTGTTCTCCCACAAGAACCACTGGCTGATTCTTCTTCGATATGCGCTTCACCAACATGCAGTGTTTCCTTGATTGAATTAGCTCTCACACCAAAATTTGCACCTAGAGCGTTTGCATTGAGGGCTATCTGAAAATGGCTGTGGCGGTGAAGTGGTCTGTGAATGTGGAGTTGGTGGCATGTGAAACCCGCATGTGGAGCATTGGTTTGTGTGGGAAGCTCATCAAGCTTCATTTCAGTCCTAGGCACTCAAAGGGCATTAAGCAGAGAGTGTGAAAACTGAGTTTCCTTGAGAGCTGCTTGGAAGCCTGATGGTGTGTGATGTTAGTGAGCCAAATGGAGTTGTTCTCCCACAAGAACCACTCGGCTGATTCTTCTTCAATTTGCGCTGCACCAACATGCAGTGTTTCCTTGATTGAATTAGCTCTCACACCAATATTTGCACCTAGAGCCTTTGCATTGAGGGCTATCTGAAAACGGCTTTGGCGCTGAAGTTGTCTGTGAATGTGGAGTTGGTGGCATGTGCAACCCGCATGTGGAGCATTGGTTTGTGTGGGATGCTCTACCACGTTCATTCCTAGATAATGCACTGAAAGAGCATTAAGCCTAGAGTGTGAAAACTGAGTTTCGTTGAGAGCTGCTTGGAAGCCTGATGGTGTGTGAAGTTAGTGAGCCAAATGGAGTTGTTCTCCCACAAGAACCCCTCAGCTGATTCTTCTTCAATATGCGCTGCACCAACATGCAGTGTTTCCTTGATTGAATTAGCTCTCACACCAATATTTGCGCCTAGAGCCTTTGCATTGAGGGCTATCTGAAAACGGCTTTGGCGCTGAAGTTGTCTGTGAATGTGGAGTTGGTGGCATGTGAAACCTGCATGTGGAGCATTGGTTTGTGTGGGATGCTCTACCAGGTTCATTCCTAGATAATGCACTCAAAGGGCATTAAGCAAAGAGTGTGAAACCTGAGTTTCTTTGAGAGCTGCTTGGAAGCCTGATGGTGTGTGAAGTTAGTGAGCCAAATGGAGTTGTTCTCCCACAAGAACCACTGGCTGATTCTTCTTCGATATGCGCTTCACCAACATGCAGTGTTTCCTTGATTGAATTAGCTCTCACGCCAAAATTTGCACCTAGAGCGTTTGCATTGAGGGCTATCTGAAAACGGCTGTGGCGCTGAAGTGGTCTGTGAATGTGGAGTTGGTGGCATGTGAAACCCGCATGTGGAGCATTGGTTTGTGTGGGAAGCTCATCAAGCTTCATTTCAGTCCTAGGCACTCAAAGGGCATTAAGCAGAGAGTGTGAAAACTGAGTTTCCTTGAGAGCTGCTTGGAAGCCTGATGGTGTGTGAAGTTAGTGAGCCAAATGGAGTTGTTCTCCCACAAGAACCACTCGGCTGATTCTTCCTCAATTTGCGCTGCACCAACATGCAGTGTTTCCTTGATTGAATTAGCTCTCACACCAATATTTGCGCCTAGAGCCTTTGTATTGAGGGCTATCTGAAAACGGCTTTGGCTAGGAAGTTGTCTGTGAATGTGGAGTTGGTGGCATGTGAAACCCGCATGTGGAGCATTGGTTTGTGTGGGATGCTCACCAAGCATCATTTCAGTCCTAGGCACTCAAAGAGCATTAAGCAAAGAGTGTGAAACCTGAGTTTCTTTGAGAGCTGCTTGGAAGCCTGATGGTATGTGAAGTTAGTGAGCCAAATGGAGTTGTTCTCCCACAAGAACCACTCGGCTGATTCTTCTTCAATATGCGCTTCACCAACATGCAGTGTTTCCTTGATTGAATTAGCTCTCACACCAATATATGCGCCTGGAGCCTTTGCATTGAGGGCTATCTGAAAACGGCTTTGGGTAGGAAGTTGTCTGTGAATGTGGAGTTGCTGGCATGTGAAACCCGCATGTGGAGCATTGATTTGTGTGGGATGCTCTACCAGGTTCATTCCTAGATAATGCACTCAAAGAGCTTTAAGCAGAGAGTGTGAAAACTGAGTTTCGTTGAGAGCTGCTTGGAAGCCTGATGGTGTGTGAAGTTAGTGAGCCAAATGGAGTTGTTCTCCCACAAGAACCCCTCTGCTGATTCTTCTTCAATATGCGCTTCACCAACATGCAGTGTTTCCTTGATTGAATGAGCTCTCACACCAATATTTGCGCCTAGAGCCTTTACATTGATTGCTATCTGAAAACGGCTTTGGCGCTGAAGTTGTCTGTGAATGTGGAGTTGGTGGCATGTGCAACCCGCATGTGGAGCATTGGTTTTTGTGGGATGCTCTACCAGGTTCATTCCTAGATAATGCACTCAAAGGGCATTAAGCCCAGAGTGTGAAAACTGAGTTTCCTTGAGAGCTGCTTGGAAGCCTGATGGTGTGTGAAGTTAGTGAGCCAAATGGAGTTGTTCTTCCACAAGAACCACTCGGCTGATTCTTCTTCAATTTGCGCTGCACCAACATGCAGTGTTTCCTTGATTGAATTAGCTCTCACACCAATATTTGCACCTAGAGCCTTTGCATTGAGGGCTATCTGAAAACGGCTTTGGCACTGAAGTTGTCTGTGAATGTGGAGTTGGTGGCATGTGCAACTCGCATGTGGAGCATTGGTTTGTGTGGGATGCTCTACCAGGTTCATTCCTAGATAATGCACTCAAAGGGCATTAAGCCTAGAGTGTGAAAACTGTTTCCTTGAGAGCTGCTTGGAAGCCTGATGGTGTGTGAAGTTAGTGAGCCAAATGGAGTTGTTCTTCCACAAGAACCACTCGGCTGATTCTTCTTCAATATGCGCTTCACCAACATGCAGTGTTTCCTTGATTGAATTAGCTCTCAAACCAATATTTGCGCCTAGAGCCTTTGTATTGAGGGCTATCTGAAAACGGCTTTGGCTAGGAAGTTGTCTGTGAATGTGGAGTTGGTGGCATGTGAAACCCGCATGTGGAGCATTGGTTTGTGTGGGATGCTCACCAAGCATCATTTCAGTCCTAGGCACTCAAAGAGCATTAAGCCTAGAGTGTGAAAACTGTTTCCTTGAGAGCTGCTTGGAAGCCTGATGGTATGTGAAGTTAGTGAGCCAAATGGAGTTGTTCTCCCACAAGAACCACTCGGCTGATGCTTCTTCAATATGCGCTTCACCAACATGCAGTGTTTCCTTGATTGAATTAGCTCTCACACCAATATTTGCGCCTAGAGCCTTTGCATTGAGGGCTATCTGAAAACGGCTTTGGCGCTGAAGTTGTCTGTGAATGTGGAGTTGGTGGCATGTGAAACCCGCATGTGGAGCATTGGTTTGTGTGGGATGCTAACCAAGCTTCCTTTCAGTCCTAGGCACTCAAAGGGCATTAAGCCTAGAGTGTGAAAACTGAGTTTCCTTGAGAGCTGCTTGGAAGCCTGATGGTGTGTGAAATTAGTGAGCCAAATGGAGTTGTTCTCCCACAAGAACCACTCGGCTGATTCTTCTTCAATATGCACTTCACCAGCATGCTGTGTTTCCTTGACTGAATTAGCTTTCACACCAATATTTGCGCCTAGAGCCTTTGTATTGAGGGCTATCTGAAAACGGCTTTGGCGCTGAAGTTGTCCGTGAAAGTGGAGTTGGTGGCATGTGAAACCCGCATGTGGAGCATTGGTTTGTGTGGGATACTCTTCCAGGTTCATTCTTAGATAATGCACTCAAAGGGCATTAAGCCTATAGTGTGAAAACTGAGTTTCCTTGAGAGCTGCTTGGAAGCCTGATGGTGTGTGAAGTTAGTGAGCCAAATGGAGTTGTTCTCCCACAAGAACCACTCGGCTGATTCTTCTTCAATATGCGCTTCACCAACATGTAGTATTTCCTTGATTGAATCAGCTCTCACACCAATATTTGTGCCTAGAGCCTTTGCATTGAAGGCTATCTAAAAACGGCTTTGGCGTTGAAGCTGTCTGTGAATGTGGAGTTGGTGGCATGTGAAACCAGCATGTGGAGCCTTGGTTTGTGTGGGAAGCTCACTAAACTTCATTTCAGTCCTAGACACTCAAGGGCATTAAGCCTAGAGTGTAAAAACTGAGTTTCCTTGAGAGCTGCTTGGAAGCCTGATGGTGTGTGAAGTTAGTGAGCCAAATGAAGTTGTTCTCCCACAAGAATCACTCGGCTGATTCTTCTTCAATATGCGCTTCACCAACATGCAGTGTTTCCTTGATTGAATTAGCTCTCACACCAATATTTGCTCCTAGAGCCTTTCTATTGAGGGCTATCTGAATACGGCTTTGGCGCTGAAGTTGTCTGTGAATGTGGAGTTGGTGGCATGTGCAACCCGCATGTGGAGCATTGGTTTGTGTGGGATGCTCTGCCAGGTTTATTCCTAGATAATGCACTCAAAGGGCATTAAGCCAAGAGTGTGAAAACTGAGTTTCGTTGAGAGCTGCTTGGAAGCCTGATGGTGTGTGAAGTTAGTGAGCCAAATGGAGTTGTTCTCCCACAAGAACCACTCGGCTGATGCTTCTTCAATATGCGCTTCACCAACATGCAGTGTTTCCTTGATTGAATTAGCTCTCACACCAATATTTGCGCCAAGAGCCTTTGTATTGAGGGCTATCTGAAAATGGCTGTGGCGCTGAAGTTGCCTTTGAATGTGGAGTTGGTGGCATGTGCAACCCGCATGTGGAGCATTGGTTTGTGTGGGATGCTCTACCAGGTTCATTCCTAGATAATGCACTCAAAGGGCATTAAGCCCAGAGTGTGAAAACTGAGTTTCCTTGAGAGCTGCTTGGAAGCCTGATGGTGTGTGAAGTTAGTGAGCCAAATGGAGTTGTTCTCCCACAAGAACCACTCGGCTGATTCTTCTTCAATATGCGCTTCACCAACATGCAGTGTTTCCTTGATTGAATTAGCTCTCACACCAATATTTGCGCCTAGAGCCTTTGTATTGAGGGCTATCTGAAAACGGCTTTGGCTAGGAAGTTGTCTGTGAATGTGGAGTTGGTGGCATGTGAAACCCGCATGTGGAGCATTGGTTTGTGTGGGATGCTCACCAAGCATCATTTCAGTCCTAGGCACTCAAAGAGCATTAAGCAAAGAGTGTGAAACCTGAGTTTCTTTGAGAGCTGCTTGGAAGCCTGATGGTATGTGAAGTTAGTGAGCCAAATGGAGTTGTTCTCCCACAAGAACCACTCGGCTGATGCTTCTTCAATATGCGCTTCAGCAACATGCAGTGTTTCCTTGATTGAATTAGCTCTCATGCCAATATTTGCATCTAGAGCCTTTGCATTGAGGGCTATCTGAAAACGGCTTTGGCGCTAAGAAGTGGTCTGTGAATGTGGAGTTGCTGGCATGTGAAACCCGCATGTGGAGCATTGGTTTGTGTGTGAAGCTCACCAAGCTTCATTTCAGTCCTAGGCACTCAAAGGGCATTAAGCCTAGTGTGTGAAAACTGAGTTTCGTTGAGAGCTGCTTGGAAGCCTGATGGTATGTGAAGTTAGTGAGCCAAATGGAGTTGTTCTCCCACAAGAACCACTCGGCTGATTCTTCTTCAACTTGAGCTGCACCAACATGCAGTGTTTTCTTGATTGAATTAGCTCTCACACCAATATTTTTGCCTAAAGCCTTTGCATTGAGGGCTATCTGAAAACGGCTTTGTCGCTGAAGTTGTCTGTGAATGTAGAGTTGGTGGCATGTTAAACCCGCATGTGGAGCATTGGTTTTTATGGGATGCTCTACCAGGTTCATTCCTAGATAATGTACTCAAAGGGCATTAAGCCTAGAGTGTGAAACCTGAGTTTCCTTGAGAGCTGCTTGGAAGCCGGATGGTGTGTGAAGTTAGTGAGCCAAATGGAGTTGTTCTCCCACAAGAACCACTCGGCTGATTTTTCTTTAATATGCGCTTCACCAACATGCATTGTTTCCTTGATTGAATAAGCTCTCACACCAATATTTGCGCCTAGAGCCTTTGTATTGAGGTCTAGCTGAAAACGGCTTTGGCACTGACGTTGTCTGTGAATGTGCAGTTGGTGGCATGTGAAACCCGCATGTGCAGCATTGATTTGTGTGGGATGCTCTACCAGGTTCATTCCTAGATAATGCACTCAAAGAGCTTTAAGCAGAGAGTGTGAAACCAGAGTTTCGTTGAGAGCTGCTTGGAAGCCTGATGGTGTGTGAAGTTAGTGAGCCAAATGGAGTTGTTCTCCCACAAGAACCCCTCTGCTGATTCTTCTTCAATATGCACTTCACCAACATGCAGTGTTTCCTTGATTGAATTAGCTCTCACACCAATATTTGCGCCTAGAGCCTTTGCATTGATTGCTATCTGAAAACGGCTTTGGCGCTGAAGTTGTCTGTGAATGTGGAGTTGGTGGCTTGTGAAACCCGCAAGTGGAGCATTGGTTTTTATGGGATGCTCTACCAGGTTCATTCCTAGATAATGCACTCAAAGGGCATTAAGCCTAGAGTGTGAAAACTGTTTAATTGAGAGCTGCTTGGAAGCCTGATGGTGTGTGAAGTTAGTGAGCCAAATGAAGTTGTTCTCCCACAAGAATCACTCGGCTGATTCTTCTTCAATATGCGCTTCACCAACATGCAGTGTTTCCTTGATTGAATTAGCTCTCACACCAATATTTGCTCCTAGAGCCTTTCTATTGAGGGCTATCTGAAAACGGCTTTGGCGCTGAAGTTGTCTGTGAATGTGGAGTTGGTGGCATGTGCAACCCGCATGTGGAGCATTGGTTTGTGTGGGATGCTCTGCCAGGTTTATTCCTAGATAATGCACTCAAAGGGCATTAAGCCAAGAGTGTGAAAACTGAGTTTCGTTGAGAGCTGCTTGGAAGTCTGATGGTGTGTGAAGTTAGTGAGCCAAATGGAGTTGTTCTCCCACAAGAACCACTCGGCTGATTCTTCTTCAATATGCGCTTCACCAACATGCAGTGTTCCTTGATTGAATTAGCTCTCACACCAATATTTGCGCCTAGAGCCTTTGCATTGAGGGCTATCTGAAAACCGCTTTGGCGCTGAAGTTGTCTGTGAATGTGGAGTTGGTGGCATGTGAAACCCGCATGTGGAGCATTGGTTTGTGTGGGAAGCTCACCAAGCTTCATTTCAGTCCTAGGCACTCAAAGGGCATTAAGCCTAGAGTGTGAAAACTGAGTTACCTTGAGAGCTGCTTGGAAGCCTCATGATGTGTGAAGTTAGTGAGCCAAATGGAGTTGTTCTCCCACAAGAATCACTCGGCTGATTCTTCTTCAATTTGCGCTTCACCAACATGCAGTGTTTCCTTGATTGAATTAGCTCTCACACCAATATTTGCGCCTAGAGCCTTTGTATTGAGGGCTATCTGAAAACGGCTTTGGCGCTGAAGTTGTCTGTGAATGTGGAGTTGGTGGCATGTGAAACCCGCATGTGGAGCATTGGTTTGTGTGGGATGCTCTACCAGGTTCATTCCTAGATTATACACTCAAAGGGCATTAAGCCTAGAGTGTGAAAACTGAGTTTCGTTGATAGC
Source organism: Ochotona princeps (assembly GCF_030435755.1). NCBI lineage: Eukaryota > Metazoa > Chordata > Mammalia > Lagomorpha > Ochotonidae > Ochotona > Ochotona princeps. The sequence continues at coordinate 109,039 of NW_026696737.1, read as the reverse complement.
TGCTTGGAAGCCTGATGGTGTGTGAAGTTAGTGAGCCAAATGGAGTTGTTCTCCCACAAGAACCCCTCGGCTGATTCTTCTTCAATATGCGCTTCACCAACATGCAGTGTTTCCTTGATTGAATTAGCTCTCACACCAATATTTGCTCCTAGAGCCTTTGCATTGAGGGCTATCTGAAAACCGCTTTGGCGCTGAAGTTGTCTGTGTATGTGGAGTTGGTGGCATGTGAAACCGGCATGTGTAGCATTGGTTTCTGTGGGAAGCTCAGCCAGGTTTATTCCTAGATAATGCACTCAAAGGGCATTAAGCCAAGAGTGTGAAAACTGAGTTTCCTTGAGAGCTGCTTGGAAGCCTGATGGTGTGTGAAGTTAGTGAGCCAAATGGAGTTGTTCTCCCACAAGAACCACTCGGCTGATGCTTCTTCAATATGCGCTTCAGCAACATGCAGTGTTTCCTTGATTGAATTAGCTCTCACACCAATATTTGCGCCAAGAGCCTTTGTATTGAGGGCTATCTGAAAATGGCTGTGGCGCTGAAGTTGCCTTTGAATGTGGAGTTGGTGGCATGTGCAACCCGCATGTGGAGCATTGGTTTGTGTGGGATGCTCTACCAGGTTCATTCCTAGAAAATGCACTCAAAGGGCATTAAGCCCAGAGTGTGAAAACTGACTTTCCTTGAGAGCTGCTTGGAAGCCTGATGGTGTGTGAAGTTAGTGAGCCAAATGGAGTTGTTCTTCCACAAGAACCACTCGGCTGATTCTTCTTCAATATGCGCTTCACCAACATGCAGTGTTTCCTTGATTGAATGAGCTCTCAAACCAATATTTGCGCCTAGAATCTTTGCATTGAGGGCTATCTGAAAACGGCTTTGGCTAGGAAGTTGTCTGTGAATGTGGAGTTGGTGGCATGTGAAACCCGCATGTGGAGCATTGGTTTGTGTGGGATGCTCACCAAGCATCATTTCAGTCCTAGGCACTCAAAGAGCATTAAGCAAAGAGTGTGAAACCTGAGTTTCTTTGAGAGCTGCTTGGAAGCCTGATGGTATGTGAAGTTAGTGAGCCAAATGGAGTTGTTCTCCCACAAGAACCACTCGGCTGATGCTTCTTCAATATGCGCTTCACCAACATGCAGTGTTTCCTCGATTGAATTAGCTCTCATGCCAATATTTGCGTCTAGAGCCTTTGCATTGAGGGCTATCTGAAAACGGCTTTGGCGCTAAGAAGTGGTCTGTGAATGTGGAGTTGCTGGCATGTGAAACCCGCATGTGGAGCATTGGTTTGTGTGTGAAGCTCACCAAGCTTCATTTCAGTCCTAGGCACTCAAAGGGCATTAAGCCTAGAGTGTGAAAACTGAGTTTCCTTGAAAGCTGCTTGGAAGCCTGAAGGTGTGTGAAGTTAGTGAGCCAAATGGAGTTGTTCTCCCACAAGAATCACTCGGCTGATGCTTCTTCAATATGCGCTTCACCAACATGCAGTGTTTCCTTGATTGAATTAGCTCTCACACCAATATTTGCGCCTAGAGCCTTTGCATTGAGGGCTATCTGAAAACGGCTTTGGCACTGAAATTGTCTGTGAATGTGGAGTTGGTGGCATGTGAAACCCACATGTGGAGCATTGGTTTGTGTGGGATGCTCTGCCAGGTTTATTCCTAGATAATGCACTCAAAGGGCATTAAGCCTAGCGTGTGTAAACTGAGTTTCCTTGAAAGCTGCTTGGAAGCCTGAAGGTGTGTGAAGTTAGTGAGCCAAATGGAGTTGTTCTCCCACAAGAATCACTCGGCTGATGCTTCTTCAATTTGCGCTTCACCAACATGCAGTGTTTCCTTGATTGAATTAGCTCTCACACCAATATTTGCGCCTAGAGCCTTTGCATTGAGGGCTATCTTTAAGCGGCATTGGCGCTGAAGTTGTCTGTGAATGTGGAGTTGGTGGCACGTGAAACCCGCATGTGGAGCATTGGTTTGTTGGGATGCTCTGCTAGTTTCATTCCTAGATAATGCACTCAAAGGGCTTTAAGCAGAGAGTGTGAAAACTGAGTTTCTTGAGAGCTGCTTGGAAGCCTGATGGTATGTGAAGTTAGTGAGCCAAATGGAGTTGTTCTCCCACAAGAACCACTCGGCTGATTCTTCTTAAATATGCGCTTCACCAACATGCAGTGTTTCCTTGATTGAATTAGCTCTCACACCAATATTTGCACCAAGAGCCTTTGTATTGAGGGCTATCTGAAAATCGCTGTGGCGGTGAAGTTGCCTGTGAATGTGGAGTTGGTGGCATGTGCAACCCGCATGTGGAGCATTGGTTTTTATGATATGCTCTACCAGGTTCACTCCTAGATAATGCACTCAAAGGGCATTAAGCCCAGAGTGTGAAAACTGAGTTTCCTTGAGAGCTGCTTGAAAGCCTGATGGTGTGTGAAGTTAGTGAGCCAAATGGAGTTGTTCTCCCACAAGAACCACTCGGCTGATTCTTCTTCAATATGCGCTTCACCAATATGCAGTGTTTCCTTGATTGAATTAGCTCTCACACCAATATTTGCACCTAGAGCCTTTGCTTTGAGGGCTATCTTTAAGCGGCTTTGGCGCTGAAGTTTTCTGTGAATGTGGAGTTGGTGGCATGTGAAACCCAACTGTGGAGCATTGGTTTGTGTGGGATGCTCTACCAGGTTCATTCCTAGATAATGCACTCAAAGAGCTTTAAGCAGAGAGTGTGAAAACTGAGTTTCGTTGAGAGCTGCTTGGAAGCCTGATGGTGTGTGAAGTTAGTGAGCCAAATGGAGTTGTTCTCCCACAAGATCCACTCGGCTGATTTTTCTTCAATATGCACTTCACCAACATGCAGTGTTTCCTTGATTGAATTAGCTCTCACACCAATATTTGCGCCTAGAGCCTTTGCATTGAGGGCTATCTTTAAGCGGCTTTGGACTGAAGTTGTCTGTGAATGTGGAGTTGGTGGCATGTGAAACCCGCATGTGGAGCATTGGTTTGTTGGGATGCTCTGCCAGGTTCATTCCTAGATAATGCACTCAAAGGGCATTAAGCCTAGAGTGTGAAAACTGAGTTTCCTTGAGAGCTGCTTGGAAGCCTGATGGTGTGTGAAGTTAGTGAGCCAAATGGAGTTGTTCTCTCAGAAGAACCACTCGACTGATTCTACTTCAACTTGTGCTGCACCAACATGCAGTGTTTCCTTGATTGAATTAGCTCTCACACCAATATTTGCGCCACGAGCCTTTGCATTGAGGGCTATCTGAAAACGGCTTTGGCGCTGAAGTTGTCTGTGAATGTGGAGTTGGTGGCATGTGAAACCCGCATGTGGAGCATTGGTTTGTGTGGGAAGCTCACCAAGCTTCATTTCAGTCCTAGGCACTCAAAGGGCATTAAGCCTAGAGTGTGAAAACTGAGTTTCCTTGAGAGCTGCTTGGAAGCCTGATGGTGTGTGAAGTTAGTGAGCCAAATGGAGTTGTTCTCCCACAAGAACCACTCGACTGATTCTTCTTCATCTTGCGCTGCACCAACATGCAGTGTTTCCTTGATTGAATTAGCTCTCACACCAATATTTGCGCCTAGAGCCTTTGCATTGAGGGCTATCTGAAAACGGCTTTGGCGCTGAAGTTGTCTGTGAATGTGGAGTTGGTGGCATGTGAAACCCGCATGTGGAGCATTGGTTTTTATGGGATGCTCTACCAGGTTCATTCCTAGATAATGCACTCAAAGGGCATTAAGCCTAGAGTTTGAAACCTGAGTTTCCTTGAGAGCTGCTTGGAAGCCTGATGGTGTGTGAAGTTAGTGAGCCAAATGGAGTTGTTCTCCCACAAGAACCACTCGGCTGATTCTTCTTCAATATGCGCTTCACCAACATGCAGTGTTTCCTTGATTGAATTAGCTCTCACACCAAAATTTGCGCCTAGAGCCTTTGCATTGAGGGCTATCTGAAAACGCGTTTGGCGCTGAAGTTGTCTGTGAATGTGGAGTTGGTGGCATGTGAAACCCGCATGTGGAGCATTGGTTTTTATGGGATGCTCTACCAGGTTCATTCCTAGATAATGCACTGAAAGAGCATTAAGCAGAGAGTGTGAAAACTGAGTTTCGTTGAGAGCTGCTTGGAAGCCTGATGGTATGTGATGTTAGTGAGCCAAATGGAGTTGTTCTCCCACAAGAACCACTCGGCTGATTCTTGTTCAATATGCGCTTCACCAACATGCAGTGTTTCCTTGATTGAATTAGCTCTCACACCAATATTTGCGCCTAGAGCCTTTGTATTGAGGGCTATCTGAAAACGGCTTTGGCACTGAAGTTGTCTGTGAATGTGGAGTTGGTGGCATGTGAAACCCAACTGTGGAGCATTGGTTTGTGTGGGAAGCTCACCAAGCTTCATTTCAGTCCTAGGCACTCAAAGGGCATTAAGCCTAGAGTGTGAAAACTGAGTTTCCTTGAGAGCTGCTTGGAAGCCTGATGGTATGTGAAGTTAGTGAGCCAAATGGAGTTGTTCTCCCACAAGATCCACTCGGCTGATTCTTCTTCAATATGCGCTTCACCAACATGCAGGGTTTCCTTGATTGAATTAGCTCTCACACCAATATTTGCGCCAAGAGCCTTTGCATTGAGGGCTATCTGAAAAAGGCTTTGGCGCTGAAGTTGTCTGTGAATTTGGAGTTGGTTGCATGTGAAACCCACATGTGGAGCATTGGTTTGTGTGGGATGCTCTGCCAGGTTTATTCCTAGATAATGCACTCAAAGGGCATTAAACCTAGCGTGTGAAAACTGAGTTTCCTTGAGAGCTGCTTGGAAGCCTGATGGTGTGTGAAGTTAGTGAGCCAAATGAAGTTGTTCTCCCAGAAGATCCACTCGGCTGATTCTTCTTCAATATGCGCTTCACCAACATGCAGTGTTTCCTTGATTGAATTAGCTCTCACACCAAAATTTGCGCCTAGAGCCTTTGCATTGAGGGCTATCTGAAAACGCGTTTGGCGCTGAAGTTGTCTGTGAATGTGGAGTTGGTGGCATGTGAAACCCGCATGTGGAGCATTGGTTTTTATGGGATGCTCTACCAGGTTCATTCCTAGATAATGCACTGAAAGAGCATTAAGCAGAGAGTGTGAAAACTGAGTTTCGTTGAGAGCTGCTTGGAAGCCTGATGGTATGTGAAGTTAGTGAGCCAAATGGAGTTGTTCTCCCACAAGAACCACTCGGCTGATTCTTCTTCAATATGCGCTTCACCAACATGCAGTGTTTCCTTGATTGAATTAGCTCTCACACCAATATTTGCGCCTAGAGCCTTTGTATTGAGGGCTATCTGAAAACGGCTTTGGCGCTGAAGTTGTCTGTGAATGTGGAGTTGGTGGCATGTGAAACCCGCATGTGGAGCATTGGTTTGTGTGGGATGCTCTACCAGGTTCATTCCTAGAATATACACTCAAAGGGCATTAAGCCTAGAGTGTGAAAACTGAGTTTCTTTGAGAGCTGCTTGGAAGCCTGATGGTGTGTGAAGTTAGTGAGCCAAATGGAGTTGTTCTCCCACAAGAACCACTCGGCTGATTCTTCTTCAATATGCGCTTCACCAACATGCAGTGTTTCCTTGATTGAATTAGCTCTCACACCAATATTTGCGCCTAGAGCCTTTGTATTGAGGGCTATCTGAAAACGGCTTTGGCTAGGAAGTTGTCTGTGAATGTGGAGTTGGTGGCATGTGAAACCCGCATGTGGAGCATTGGTTTGTGTGGGATGCTCTACCAGGTTCATTCCTAGAATATACACTCAAAGAGCTTTAAGCATAGAGTGTGAAAACTGAGTTTCGTTGATAGCTGCTTGGAAGCCTGATGGTGTGTGAAGTTAGTGAGCCAAATGGAGTTGTTCTCCCACAAGAACCACTCGGCTGTTTCTTCTTCAATATGCGCTTCACCAACATGCAGTGTTTCCTTGATTGAATTAGCTCTCACACCAATATTTGCTCCAAGAGCCTTTGTATTGAGGGCTATCTGAAAACGGCTTTGGCGCTGAAGTTGTCTGTGGATGTGGAGTTGGTGGCATGTGAAACCCGCATGTGTAGCATTGGTTTGTGTGGGAAGCTCAGCCAGGTTTATTCCTAGATAATGCATTCAAAGGGCCTTAAGCCAAGAGTGTGAAAACTGAGTTTCGTTGATAGCTGCTTGGAAGCCTGATGGTGTGTGAAGTTAGTGAGCCAAATGGAGTTGTTCTCCCACAAGAACCACTCGGCTGATTCTTCTTCAATATGCGCTTCACCAACATGCAGTGTTTCCTTGATTGAATTAGCTCTCACACCAATATTTGCGCCTAGAGCCTTTGCATTGAGGGCTATCTGAAAACGGCTTTGGCACTGAAGTTGTCTGTGAATGTGGAGTTGGTGGCATGTGAAACCCAACTGTGGAGCATTGGTTTGTGTGGGAAGCTCACCAAGCTTCATTTCAGTCCTAGGCACTCAAAGGGCATTAAGCCTAGAGTGTGAAAACTGAGTTTCCTTGAGAGCTGCTTGGAAGCCTGATGGTATGTGAAGTTAGTGAGCCAAATGGAGTTGTTCTCCCACAAGATCCACTCGGCTGATTCTTCTTCAATATGCGCTTCACCAACATGCAGGGTTTCCTTGATTGAATTAGCTCTCACACAAATATTTGCGCCTAGAGCCTTTGCATTGAGGGCTATCTGAAAACGGCTTTGGCACTGAAGTTGTCTGTGAATGTGGAGTTGGTGGCATGTGAAACCAGCATGTGGAGCATTGGTTTTTATGCGATGCTCTACCAGGTTCATTCCTAGATAATGCACTCAAAGGGCATTAAGCCTAGAGTGTGAAAACTGAGTTTCCTTGAGAGCTGCATGGAAGCCTGATGGTGTGTGAAGTTAGTGAGCCAAATGGAGTTGTTCTCCCACAAGAACCACTCGGCTGATTCTTCTTCAACTTGCGCTTCACCAACATGCAGTGTTTCCTTGATTGAATTAGCTCTCACACCAATATTTGCGCCTAGAGCCTTTGCATTGAGGGCTATCTTTAAGCGGCTTTGGCGCTGAAGTTGTCTGTGAATGTGGAGTTGGTGACATGTGAAACCCACATGTGGAGCATTGTTTTGTTGGGATGCTCTGCCAGGTTCATTCCTAGATAATGCACTCAAAGAGCTTTAAGCAGAGAGTGTGAAAACTGAGTTTCTTGAGAGCTGCTTGGAAGCCTGATGGTATGTGAAGTTAGTGAGCCAAATGGAGTTGTTCTCCCACAAGAACCACTCGGCTGATTCTTGTTCAATATGCGCTTCACCAACATGCATTGTTTCCTTGATTGAATTAGCTCTCACACCAATATTTGCGCCTAGAGCCTTTGCATTGAGGGCTATCTGAAAACGGCTTTGGTGCTGAATTTGTCTGTGAATGTGGAGTTGGTGGCATGTGAAAGCCGCATGTGGAGCATTGGTTTGTGTGGGAAGCTCACCAAGCTTCATTTCAGTCCTAGGCACTCAAAGGGTATTAAGCCTAGAGTGTGAAACCTGAGTTTCCTTGAGAGCTGCTTGGAAGCCTGATGGTGTGTGAAGTTAGTGAGCCAAATGGAGTTGTTCTCCCACAAGAACCACTCGACTGATTCTTCTTCAACTTGAGCTGCACCAACATGCAGTGTTTCCTTGATTGAATTGGCTCTCACACCAATATTTGCGCCTAGAACCTTTGCATTGAGGGCTATCTGAAAAAGGCTTTGGCGCTGAAGTAGTCTGTGAATGTGGAGTTGGTGGCATGTGAAACCCACATGTGGAGCATTGGTTTGTGTGGGATGCTCTGTCAGGTTTATTCCTAGATAATGCACTCAAAGGGCATTAAGCCTAGAGTGTGAAAACTGAGTTTCCTTGAGAGCTGCTTGGAAGCCTGATGGTGTGTGAAGTTAGTGAGCCAAATGGAGTTGTTCTCCCACAAGATCCACTTGGCTGATTCTTCTTCAATATGCGCTTCACCAACATGCAGTGTTTCCTTGATTGAATTAGCTCTCACACAAATATTTGCGCCTAGAGCCTTTGCTTTGAGGGCTATCTTTAAGCGGCTTTGGACCTGAAGTTGTCTGTGAATGTGGAGTTGGTGGCATGTGAAACCCGCATGTGGAGCATTGGTTTTTATGCGATGCTCTGCCAGGTTCATTCCTAGATAATGCACTCAAAGAGCTTTAAGCAGAGAGTGTGAAAACTGAGTTTCTTGAGAGCTGCTTGGAAGCCTGATGGTATGTGAAGTTAGTGAGCCAAATGGAGTTGTTCTCCCTCAAGAACCACTCGGCTGATTCTTCTTCAATATGCGCTTCACCAACATGCAGTGTTTCCTTGATTGAATTAGCTCTCACACCAATATTTGCGCCTAGAGCCTTTGCATTGAGGGCTATCTGAAAACGGCTTTGGCTAGTAAGTTGTCTGTGAATGTAGAGTTGGTGGCATGTGAAACCCGCATGTGGAGCATTGGTTTTTATGGGATGCTCTACCAGGTTCATTTCAAGGTAATGCACTCAAAGGGCATTAAGCCTAGAGTGTGAAACCTGAGTTTCCTTGAGAGCTGCTTGGAAGCCTGATGGTGTGTGAAGTTAGTGAGCCAAATGGAGTTGTTCTCCCACAAGAACCACTCGGCTGATTCTTGTTCAATATGCGCTTCACCAACATGCAGTGTTTCCTTGATTGAATTAGCTCTCACACCAATATTTGCGCCTAGAGCCTTTGCATTGAGGGCTATCTGAAAACGGCTTTGGCGCTGAAGTTGTCTGTGAATGTGGAGTTGGTGGCATGTGAAACCCAACTGTGGAGCATTGGTTTGTGTGGGAAGCTCACCAAGCTTCATTTCAGTCCTAGGAACTCAAAGGGCATTAAGCCTAGAGTGTGAAAACTGAGTTTCCTTGAGAGCTGCTTGGAAGCCTGATGGTATGTGAAGTTAGTGAGCCAAATGGAGTTGTTCTCCCACAAGATCCACTCGGCTGATTCTTCTTCAATATGCGCTTCACCAACATGCAGTGTTTCCTTGATTGAATTAGCTCTCACACCAATATTTGCGCCTAGAGCCTTTGCATTGAGGGCTATCTGAAAACGGCTTTGGCACTGAAGTTGTCTGTGAATGTGGAGTTGGTGGCATGTGAAACCAGCATGTGGAGCATTGGTTTTTATGCGATGCTCTACCAGGTTTATTCCTATTTAATGCACTCAAAGGGCATTAAGCCTAGAGTGTGAAAACTGAGTTTCCTTGAGAGCTGCTTGGAAGCCTGATGGTGTGTGAAGTTAGTGAGCCAAATGGAGTTGTTCTCCCACAAGAACCACTCGGCTGATTCTTGTTCAATATGCGCTTCACCAACATGCAGTGTTTCCTTGATTGAATTAGCTCTCACACCAATATTTGCGCCTAGAGCCTTTGCATTGAGGGCTATATGAAAACGGCTTTGGTGCTGAATTTGTCTGTGAATGTGGAGTTGGTGGCATGTGAAACCCGCATGTGGAGCATTGGTTTGTGTGGGAAGCTCACCAAGCTTCATTTCAGTCCTAGGCACTCAAAGGGCATTAAGCCTAGAGTGTGAAAACTGAGTTTCCTTGAGAGCTGTTTGGAAGCCTGATGGTATGTGAAGTTAGTGAGCCAAATGGAGTTGTTCTCCCACAAGATCCACTCGGCTGATTCTTCTTCAATATGCGCTTCACCAACATGCAGTGTTTCCTTGATTGAATTAGCTCTCACACCAATATTTGCGCCTAGAGCCTTTGCATTGAGGGCTATCTGAAAACGGCTTTGGCACTGAATTTGTCTGTGAATGTGGAGTTGGTGGCATGTAAAACCAGCATGTGGAGCATTGGTTTTTATGCGATGCTCTACCAGGTTCATTCCTAGATAATGCACTGAAAGAGCATTAAGCCTAGAGTGTGAAAACTGAGTTTCCTTGAGAGCTGCTTGGAAGCCTGATGGTGTGTGAAGTTAGTGAGCCAAATGGAGTTGTTCTCCCCTAAGAACCACTCGACTGATTCTTCTTCAACTTGCGCTGCACCAACATGCAGTGTTTCCTTGATTGAATTAGCTCTCACACCAATATTTGCGCCAAGAGCCTTTGCATTGAGGGCTATCTGAAAAAGGCTTTGGCGCTGAAGTTTTTTGTGAATGTGGAGTTGGTTGCATGTGAAACCCACATGTGGAGCATTGGTTTGTGTGGGATGCTCTGCCAGGTTTATTCCTAGATAATGTACTCAAAGAGCATTAATCCTAGCGTGTGAAAACTGAGTTTCCTTGAGAGCTGCTTGGAAGCCTGATGGTGTGTGAAGTTAGTGAGCCAAATGAAGTTGTTCTCCCACAAGAACCACTCGGCTGATTCTTCTTCAATATGCGCTTCACCAACATGCAGTGTTTCCTTGATTGAATTAGCTCTCACACAAATATTTGCGCCTAGAGTTTTGCTTTGAGGGCTATCTTTAAGCGGCTTTGGCGCTGAAGTTGTCTGTGAATGTGGAGTTGGTGGCATGTGAAACCCGCATGTGGAGCATTGGTTTTTATGCGATGCTCTGCCAGGTTCATTCCTAGATAATGCACTCAAAGAGCTTTAAGCAGAGAGTGTGAAAACTGAGTTTCTTGAGAGCTGCTTGGAAGCCTGATGGTATGTGAAGTTAGTGAGCCAAATGGAGTTGTTCTCCCACAAGAACCACTCGGCTGATTCTTGTTCAATATGCGCTTCACCAACATGCAGTGTTTCCTTGATTGAATTAGCTCTCACACCAATATTTGCGCCAAGAGCCTTTGCATTGAGGGCTATCTGAAAACGGCTTTGGTGCTGAATTTGTCTGTGAATGTGGAGTTGGTGGCATGTGAAACCCGCATGTGGAGCATTGGTTTGTGTGGGAAGCTCACCAAGCTTCATTTCAGTCCTAGGCACTCAAAGGGCATTAAGCCTAGAGTGTGAAAACTGAGTTTCCTTGAGAGCTGCTCTGAAGCCTGATGGTGTGTGAAGTTAGTGAGCCAAATGGAGTTGTTCTCCCACAAGAACCACTCGACTGATTCTTCTTCAACTTGAGCTGCACCAACATGCAGTGTTTCCTTGATTGAATTAGCTCTCACACCAATATTTGCGCCTAGAACCTTTGCATTGAGGGCTATCTGAAAAAGGCTTTGGCGCTGAAGTAGTCTGTGAATGTGGAGTTGGTGGCATGTGAAACCCACATGTGGAGCATTGGTTTGTGTGGGATGCTCTGTCAGGTTTATTCCTAGATAATGCACTCAAAGGGCATTAAGCCTAGCGTGTGAAAACTGAGTTACGTTGAGAGCTGCTTCAAAGCCTGATGGTGTGTGAAGTTAGTGAGCCAAATGGAGTTGTTCTCCCACAAGATCCACTGGGCTGATTCTTCTTCAATATGCGCTTCACCAACATGCAGTGTTTCCTTGATTGAATTAGCTCTCACACCAATATTTGCGCCTAGAGCCTTTGCTTTGAGGGCTATCTTTAAGCAGCTTTGGCTAGGAAGTTGTCTGTGAATATGGAGTTGGTGGCATTTGAAACCCGCATGTGGAGCATTGGTTTGTTGGGATGTTCTACCAGGTTCATTCCTAGATAATGCACTCAAAGGGCATTAAGCCTAGAGTGTGAAACCTGAGTTTCCTTGAGAGCTGCTTGGAAGCCTGATGGTGTGTGAAGTTAGTGAGCCAAATGGAGTTGTTCTCCCACAAGAACCACTCGGCTGATCCTTCTTCAATATGCGCTTTACCAACATGCAGTGTTTCCTTGATTGAATTAGCTCTCACACCAATATTTGCCCCTAGAGCCTTTGCATTGAGGGCTATCTGAAAAAAGCTTTGGCACTGAAGTTGTCTGTGAATGTGGAGTTGGTGGCATGTGAAACCCAACTGTGGAGCATTGGTTTGTGTGGGAAGCTCACCAAGCTTCATTTCAGTCCTAGGAACTCAAAGGGCATTAAGCCTAGAGTGTGAAAACTGAGTTTCCTTGAGAGCTGCTTGGAAGCCTGATGGTGTGTGAAGTTAGTGAGCCAAATGCAGTTGTTCTCCCACAAGATCCACTCGACTGATTCTTCTTCAATATGCGCTTCAGCAACATGCAGTGTTTCCTTGATTGAATTAGCTCTCACACAAATATTTGCGCCTAGAGCCTTTGCTTTGAGGGCTATCTTTAAGCGGCTTTGGACCTGAAGTTGTCTGTGAATGTGGAGTTGGTGGCATGTGAAACCCGCATGTGGAGCATTGGTTTTTATGCGATGCTCTGCCAGGTTCATTCCTAGATAATGCACTCAAAGAGCTTTAAGCAGAGAGTGTGAAAACTGAGTTTCTTGAGAGCTGCTTGGAAGCCTGATGGTATGTGAAGTTAGTGAGCCAAATGGAGTTGTTCTCCCTCAAGAACCACTCGGCTGATTCTTCTTCAATATGCGCTTCACCAACATGCAGTGTTTCCTTGATTGAATTAGCTCTCACACCAATATTTGCGCCTAGAGCCTTTGCATTGAGGGCTATCTGAAAACGGCTTTGGCTAGTAAGTTGTCTGTGAATGTAGAGTTGGTGGCATGTGAAACCCGCATGTGGAGCATTGGTTTTTATGGGATGCTCTACCAGGTTCATTTCAAGGTAATGCACTCAAAGGGCATTAAGCCTAGAGTGTGAAACCTGAGTTTCCTTGAGAGCTGCTTGGAAGCCTGATGGTGTGTGAAGTTAGTGAGCCAAATGGAGTTGTTCTCCCACAAGAACCACTCGGCTGATTCTTCTTCAATATGCGCTTCACCAACATGCAGTGTTTCCTTGATTGAATTAGCTCTCACACCAATATTTGCGCCTAGAGCCTTTGCATTGAGGGCTATCTGAAAACGGCTTTGGCACTGAAGTTGTCTGTGAATGTGGAGTTGGTGGCATGTGAAACCCAACTGTGGAGCATTGGTTTGTGTGGGAAGCTCACCAAGCTTCATTTCAGTCCTAGGCACTCAAAGGGCATTAAGCCTAGAGTGTGAAAACTGAGTTTCCTTGAGAGCTGCTTGGAAGCCTGATGGTATGTGAAGTTAGTGAGCCAAATGGAGTTGTTCTCCCACAAGATCCACTCGGCTGATTCTTCTTCAATATGCGCTTCACCAACATGCAGTGTTTCCTTGATTGAATTAGCTCTCACACCAATATTTGCGCCTAGAGCCTTTGCATTGAGGGCTATCTGAAAACGGCTTTGGCACTGAAGTTGTCTGTGAATGTGGAGTTGGTGGCATGTGAAACCAGCATGTGGAGCATTGGTTTTTATGCGATGCTCTACCAGGTTTATTCCTAGATAATGCACTCAAAGGGCATTAAGCCTAGAGTGTGAAAACTGAGTTTCCTTGAGAGCTGCTTGGAAGCCTGATGGTGTGTGAAGTTAGTGAGCCAAATGGAGTTGTTCTCCCACAAGAACCACTCGGCTGATTCTTGTTCAATATGCGCTTCACCAACATGCAGTGTTTCCTTGATTGAATTAGCTCTCACACCAATATTTGCGCCAAGAGCCTTTGCATTGAGGGCTATATGAAAACGGCTTTGGTGCTGAATTTGTCTGTGAATGTGGAGTTGGTGGCATGTGAAACCCGCATGTGGAGCATTGGTTTGTGTGGGAAGCTCACCAAGCTTCATTTCAGTCCTAGGCACTCAAAGGGCATTAAGCCTAGAGTGTGAAAACTGAGTTTCCTTGAGAGCTGTTTGGAAGCCTGATGGTATGTGAAGTTAGTGAGCCAAATGGAGTTGTTCTCCCACAAGATCCACTCGGCTGATTCTTCTTCAATATGCGCTTCACCAACATGCAGTGTTTCCTTGATTGAATTAGCTCTCACACCAATATTTGCGCCTAGAGCCTTTGCATTGAGGGCTATCTGAAAAAGGTTTGGCACTGAAGTTGTCTGTGAATGTGGAGTTGGTGGCATGTGAAACCAGCATGTGGAGCATTGGTTTTTATGCGATGCTCTACCAGGTTCATTCCTAGATAATGCACTCAAAGGGCATTAAGCCTAGAGTGTGAAAACTGAGTTTCCTTGAGAGCTGCTTGGAAGCCTGATGGTGTGTGAAGTTAGTGAGCCAAATGGAGTTGTTCTCCCCTAAGAACCACTCGACTGATTCTTCTTCAACTTGCGCTGCACCAACATGCAGTGTTTCCTTGATTGAATTAGCTCTCACACCAATATTTGCGCCAAGAGCCTTTGCATTGAGGGCTATCTGAAAAAGGCTTTGGCGCTGAAGTTTTTTGTGAATGTGGAGTTGGTTGCATGTGAAACCCACATGTGGAGCATTGGTTTGTGTGGGATGCTCTGCCAGGTTTATTCCTAGATAATGTACTCAAAGAGCATTAATCCTAGCGTGTGAAAACTGAGTTTCCTTGAGAGCTGCTTGGAAGCCTGATGGTGTGTGAAGTTAGTGAGCCAAATGAAGTTGTTCTCCCACAAGAACCACTCGGCTGATTCTTCTTCAATATGCGCTTCACCAACATGCAGTGTTTCCTTGATTGAATTAGCTCTCACACAAATATTTGCGCCTAGAGCCTTTGCTTTGAGGGCTATCTTTAAGCGGCTTTGGCGCTGAATTTGTCTGTGAATGTGGAGTTGGTGGCATGTGAAACCCGCATGTGGAGCATTGGTTTGTTGGGATTCTCTGCCAGGTTCATTCCTAGATAATGCACTCAAAGAGCTTTAAGCAGAGAGTGTGAAAACTGAGTTTCTTGAGAGCTGCTTGGAAGCCTGATGGTATGTGAAGTTAGTGAGCCAAATGGAGTTGTTCTCCCACAAGAACCACTCGGCTGATTCTTGTTCAATATGCGCTTCACCAACATGCAGTGTTTCCTTGATTGAATTAGCTCTCACACCAATATTTGCGCCAAGAGCCTTTGCATTGAGGGCTATCTGAAAACGGCTTTGGTGCTGAATTTGTCTGTGAATGTGGAGTTGGTGGCATGTGAAACCCGCATGTGGAGCATTGGTTTGTGTGGGAAGCTCACCAAGCTTCATTTCAGTCCTAGGCACTCAAAGGGCATTAAGCCTAGAGTGTGAAAACTGAGTTTCCTTGAGAGCTGCTCTGAAGCCTGATGGTGTGTGAAGTTAGTGAGCCAAATGGAGTTGTTCTCCCACAAGAACCACTCGACTGATTCTTCTTCAACTTGAGCTGCACCAACATGCAGTGTTTCCTTGATTGAATTAGCTCTCACACCAATATTTGCGCCTAGAACCTTTGCATTGAGGGCTATCTGAAAAAGGCTTTGGCGCTGAAGTAGTCTGTGAATGTGGAGTTGGTGGCATGTGAAACCCACATGTGGAGCATTGGTTTGTGTGGGATGCTCTGTCAGGTTTATTCCTAGATAATGCACTCAAAGGGCATTAAGCCTAGCGTGTGAAAACTGAGTTACGTTGAGAGCTGCTTCAAAGCCTGATGGTGTGTGAAGTTAGTGAGCCAAATGGAGTTGTTCTCCCACAAGATCCACTGGGCTGATTCTTCTTCAATATGCGCTTCACCAACATGCAGTGTTTCCTTGATTGAATTAGCTCTCACACCAATATTTGCGCCTAGAGCCTTTGCTTTGAGGGCTATCTTTAAGCAGCTTTGGCTAGGAAGTTGTCTGTGAATATGGAGTTGGTGGCATTTGAAACCCGCATGTGGAGCATTGGTTTGTTGGGATGTTCTACCAGGTTCATTCCTAGATAATGCACTCAAAGGGCATTAAGCCTAGAGTGTGAAACCTGAGTTTCCTTGAGAGCTGCTTGGAAGCCTGATGGTGTGTGAAGTTAGTGAGCCAAATGGAGTTGTTCTCCCACAAGAACCACTCGGCTGATCCTTCTTCAATATGCGCTTTACCAACATGCAGTGTTTCCTTGATTGAATTAGCTCTCACACCAATATTTGCCCCTAGAGCCTTTGCATTGAGGGCTATCTGAAAAAAGCTTTGGCACTGAAGTTGTCTGTGAATGTGGAGTTGGTGGCATGTGAAACCCAACTGTGGAGCATTGGTTTGTGTGGGAAGCTCACCAAGCTTCATTTCAGTCCTAGGCACTCAAAGGGCATTAAGCCTAGAGTGTGAAAACTGAGTTTCCTTGAGAGCTGCTTGGAAGCCTGATGGTGTGTGAAGTTAGTGAGCCAAATGCAGTTGTTCTCCCACAAGATCCACTCGACTGATTCTTCTTCAATATGCGCTTCAGCAACATGCAGTGTTTCCTTGATTGAATTAGCTCTCACACCAATATTTGCGCCAAGAGCCTTTGCATTGAGGGCTATCTGAAAACGGCTTTGGCACTGAAGTTGTCTGTGAATGTGGAGTTGGTGGCATGTGAAACCAGCATGTGGAGCATTGGTTTTTATGCGATGCTCTACCAGGTTCATTCCTAGATAATGCACTCAAAGGGCATTAAGCCTAGAGTGTGAAACCTGAGTTTCCTTGAGAGCTGCTTGGAAGCCTGATGGTGTGTGAAGTTAGTGAGCCAAATGGAGTTGTTCTCCCACAAGAACCACTCGACTGATTCTTCTTCAACTTGTGCTGCACCAACATGCAGTGTTTCCTTGATTGAATTAGCTCTCACACCAATATTTGCGCCAAGAGCCTTTGCATTGAGGGCTATCTGAAAACGGCTTTGGCGCTGAAGTTGTCTGTGAATGTGGAGTTGGTTGCATGTGAAACCCACATGTGGAGCATTGGTTTGTGTGGGATGCTCTGCCAGGTTTATTCCTAGATAATGCACTCAAAGGGCATTAAGCCTAGCGTGTGAAAACTGAGTTTCTTTGAGAGCTGCTTGGAAGCCTGATGGTGTGTGAAGTTAGTGAGCCAAATGAAGTTGTTCTCCCACAAGAACCACTCGGCTGATTCTTCTTCAATATGCGCTTCACCAACATGCAGTGTTTCCTTGATTGAATTAGCTCTCACACAAATATTTGCGCCTAGAGCCTTTGCTTTGAGGGCTATCTTTAAGCAGCTTTGGCTAGGAAGTTGTCTGTGAATGTGGAGTTGGTGGCATTTGAAACCCGCATGTGGAGCATTGGTTTGTTGGGATGTTCTACCAGGTTCATTCCTAGATAATGCACTCAAAGGGCATTAAGCCTAGAGTGTGAAACCTGAGTTTCCTTGAGAGCTGCTTGGAAGCCTGATGGTGAGTGAAGTTAGTGAGCCAAATGGAGTTGTTCTCCCACAAGAACCACTCGGTTGATCCTTCTTCAATATGCGCTTTACCAACATGCAGTGTTTCCTTGATTGAATTAGCTCTCACACCAATATTTGCCCCTAGAGCCTTTGCATTGAGGGCTATCTGAAAAAAGCTTTGGCACTGAAGTTGTCTGTGAATGTGGAGTTGGTGGCATGTGAAACCCAACTGTGGAGCATTGGTTTGTGTGGGAAGCTCACCAAGCTTCATTTCAGTCCTAGGCACTCAAAGGGCATTAAGCCTAGAGTGTGAAAACTGAGTTTCCTTGAGAGCTGCTTGGAAGCCTGATGGTGTGTGAAGTTAGTGAGCCAAATGCAGTTGTTCTCCCACAAGATCCACTCGACTGATTCTTCTTCAATATGCGCTTCAGCAACATGCAGTGTTTCCTTGATTGAATTAGCTCTCACACCAATATTTGCGCCAAGAGCCTTTGCATTGAGGGCTATCTGAAAACGGCTTTGGCACTGAAGTTGTCTGTGAATGTGGAGTTGGTGGCATGTGAAACCAGCATGTGGAGCATTGGTTTTTATGCGATGCTCTACCAGGTTCATTCCTAGATAATGCACTCAAAGGGCATTAAGCCTAGAGTGTGAAACCTGAGTTTCCTTGAGAGCTGCTTGGAAGCCTGATGGTGTGTGAAGTTAGTGAGCCAAATGGAGTTGTTCTCCCACAAGAACCACTCGACTGATTCTTCTTCAACTTGTGCTGCACCAACATGCAGTGTTTCCTTGATTGAATTAGCTCTCACACCAATATTTGCGCCAAGAGCCTTTGCATTGAGGGCTATCTGAAAACGGCTTTGGCGCTGAAGTTGTCTGTGAATGTGGAGTTGGTTGCATGTGAAACCCACATGAGGAGCATTGGTTTGTGTGGGATGCTCTGCCAGGTTTATTCCTAGATAATGCACTCAAAGGGCATTAAGCCTAGCGTGTGAAAACTGAGTTTCCTTGAGAGCTGCTTGGAAGCCTGATGGTGTGTGAAGTTAGTGAGCCAAATGAAGTTGTTCTCCCACAAGAACCACTCGGCTGATTCTTCTTCAATATGCGCTTCACCAACATGCAGTGTTTCCTTGACTGAATTAGCTCTCACACAAATATTTGCGCCTAGAGCCTTTGCTTTGAGGGCTATCTTTAAGCGGCTTTGGCGCTGAAGTTGTCTGTGAATGTGGAGTTGGTGGCATGTGAAACCCGCATGTGGAGCATTGGTTTGTTGGGATTCTCTGCCAGGTTCATTCCTAGATAATGCACTCAAAGAGCTTTAAGCAGAGAGTGTGAAAACTGAGTTTCTTGAGAGCTGCTTGGAAGCCTGATGGTGTGTGAAGTTAGTGAGCCAAATGGAGTTGTTCTCCCACAAGAACCACTCGGCTGATTCTTGTTCAATATGAGCTTCACCAACATGCAGTGTTTCCTTGATTGAATTAGCTCTCACACCAATATTTGCGCCAAGAGCCTTTGCATTGAGGGCTATCTGAAAACGGCTTTGGTGCTGAATTTGTCTGTGAATGTGGAGTTGGTGGCATGTGAAACCCGCATGTGGAGCATTGGTTTGTGTGGGAAGCTCACCAAGATTCATTTCAGTCCTAGGCACTCAAAGGGCATTAAGCCTAGAGTGTGAAAACTGAGTTTCCTTGAGAGCTGCTTGGAAGCCTGATGGTATGTGAAGTTAGTGAGCCAAATGGAGTTGTTCTCCCACAAGATCCACTCGGCTGATTCTTCTTCAATATGCGTTTCACCAACATGCAGTGTTTCCTTGATTGAATTAGCTCTCACACCAATATTTGCGCCTAGAGCCTTTGCATTGAGGGCTATCTGAAAACGGCTTTGGCACTGAAGTTGTCTGTGAATGTGGAGTTCGTGGCATGTGAAACCAGCATGTTGAGCATTGGTTTTTATGCGATGCTCTACCAGGTTCATTCCTAGATAATGCACTCAAAGGGCATTAAGCCTAGAGTGTGAAAACTGAGTTTCCTTGAGAGCTGCTTGGAAGCCTGATGGTGTGTGAAGTTAGTGAGCCAAATGGAGTTGTTCTCCCACAAGAACCACTCGACTGATTCTTCTTCAACTTGTGCTGCACCAACATGCAGTGTTTCCTTGATTGAATTAGCTCTCACACCAATATTTGCGCCAAGAGCCTTTGCATTGAGGGCTATCTGAAAAAGGCTTTGGCGCTGAAGTTGTCTGTGAATGTGGAGTTGGTGGCATGTGAAACCCACATGTGGAGCATTGGTTTGTGTGAAATGCTCTGCCAGGTTTATTCCTAGATAATGCACTCAAAGGGCATTAAGCCTAGCGTGTGAA
Source organism: Ochotona princeps (assembly GCF_030435755.1). Classification (NCBI taxonomy): domain Eukaryota; kingdom Metazoa; phylum Chordata; class Mammalia; order Lagomorpha; family Ochotonidae; genus Ochotona; species Ochotona princeps. The sequence goes on along the minus strand of NW_026696737.1, from coordinate 89,638 downwards.
AACTGAGTTTCCTTGAGAGCTGCATGGAAGCCTGATGGTGTGTGAAGTTAGTGAGCCAAATGGAGTTGTTCTCCCACAAGAACCACTCGGCTGATTCTTCTTCAATATGCGCTTCACCAACATGCAGTGTTTCCTTGACTGAATTAGCTCTCACACAAATATTTGCGCCTAGAGCCTTTGCTTTGAGGGCTATCTTTAAGCGGCTTTGGCGCTGAAGTTGTCTGTGAATGTGGAGTTGGTGGCATGTGAAACCCGCATGTGGAGCATTGGTTTGTTGGGATTCTCTGCCAGGTTCATTCCTAGATAATGCACTCAAAGAGCTTTAAGCAGAGAGTGTGAAAACTGAGTTTCTTGAGAGCTGCTTGGAAGCCTGATGGTATGTGAAGTTAGTGAGCCAAATGGAGTTGTTCTCCCACAAGAACCACTCGGCTGATTCTTGTTCAATATGCGCTTCACCAACATGCAGTGTTTCCTTGATTGAATTAGCTCTCACACCAATATTTGCGCCAAGAGCCTTTGCATTGAGGGCTATCTGAAAACGGCTTTGGTGCTGAATTTGTCTGTGAATGTGGAGTTGGTGGCATGTGAAACCCGCATGTGGAGCATTGGTTTGTGTGGGAAGCTCACCAAGATTCATTTCAGTCCTAGGCACTCAAAGGGCCTTAAGCCAAGAGTGTGAAACCTGAGTTTCCTTGAGAGCTGCTTGGAAGCCTGATGGTGTGTGAAGTTAGTGAGCCAAATGGAGTTGTTCTGCCACAAGAACCACTCGGCTGATTCTTCTTCAATATGCGCTTCACCAACATGCAGTGTTTCCTTGATTGAATTAGCTCTCACACCAATATTTGCGCCTAGAGCCTTTGCATTGAGGGCTATCTGAAAACGGCTTTGGCACTGAAGTTGTCTGTGAATGTGGAGTTGTGGCATGTGAAACCCAACTGTGGAGCATTGGTTTGTGTGGGAAGCTCACCAAGCTTCATTTCAGTCCTAGGCACTCAAAGGGCATTAAGCCTAGAGTGTGAAAACTGAGTTTCCTTGAGAGCTGCTTGGAAGCCTGATGGTATGTGAAGTTAGTGAGCCAAATGGAGTTGTTCTCCCACAAGATCCACTCGGCTGATTCTTCTTCAATATGCGTTTCACCAACATGCAGTGTTTCCTTGATTGAATTAGCTCTCACACCAATATTTGCGCCTAGAGCCTTTGCATTGAGGGCTATCTGAAAACGGCTTTGGCTAGGAAGTTGTCTGTGAATGTGGAGTTGGTGGCATGTGAAACCCAACTGCGGAGCATTGGTTTGTGTGGGAAGCTCACCAAGCTTCATTTCAGTCCTAAGCACTCAAAGGGCATTAAGCCTAAAGTGTGAAAACTGAGTTTCTTTGAGAACTGCTTGGAAGCCTGATGGTGTGTGAAGTTAGTGAGCCAAATGGAGTTGTTCTCCCACAAGAACCACTCGGCTGATTCTTCTTCAATATGCGCTTCACCAACATGCAGTGTTTCCTTGATTGAATTAGCTCTCACACCAATATTTGCGCCTAGAGCCTTTGCATTGAGGGCTATCTGAAAACGGCTTTGGCACTGAAATTGTCTGTGAATGTGGAGTTGGTGGCATGTGAAACCCACATGTGGAGCATTGGTTTGTGTGGGATGCTCTGCCAGGTTTATTCCTAGATAATGCACTCAAAGGGCATTAAGCCTAGCGTGTGTAAACTGAGTTTCCTTGAAAGCTGCTTGGAAGCCTGAAGGTTTGTGAAGTTAGTGAGCCAAATGGAGTTGTTCTCCCACAAGAATCACTCGGCTGATGCTTCTTCAATTTGCGCTTCACAAACATGCAGTGTTTCCTTGATTGAATTAGCTCTCACACAAATATTTGCGCATAGAGCCTTTGCTTTGAGGGCTATCTTTAAGCGGCATTGGCGCTGAAGTTGTCTGTGAATGTGGAGTTGGTGGCACGTGAAACCCGCATGTGGAGCATTGGTTTGTTGGGATGCTCTGCTAGGTTCATTCCTAGATAATGCACTCAAAGGGCTTTAAGCAGAGAGTGTGAAAACTGAGTTTCCTTGAGAGCTGCTTGGAAGCCTGATGGTATGTGAAGTTAGTGAGCCAAATGGAGTTGTTCTCCCACAAGAACCACTCGGCTGATTCTTCTTCAATATGCGCTTCACCAACTTGCAGTGTTTCCTTGATTGAATTAGCTCTCACACCAATATTTGCACCAAGAGCCTTTGTATTGAGGGCTATCTGAAAATCGCTGTGGCGGTGAAGTTGCCTGTGAATGTGGAGTTGGTGGCATGTGAAACCCGCATGTGGAGCATTGGTTTTTATGATATGCTCTACCAGGTTCATTCCTAGATAATGCACTCAAAGGGCATTAAGCCTAGAGTGTGAAACCTGAGTTTCCTTGAGAGCTGCTTGGAAGCCTGATGGTGTGTGAAGTTAGTGAGCCAAATGGAGTTGTTCTCCCACAAGAACCACTCGGCTGATTTTTCTTCAATATGCGCTTCACCAACATGCAGTGTTTCCTTGATTGAATTAGCTCTCACACCAATATTTGCGCCTAGAGCCTTTGCATTGAGGGCTATCTTTAAGCGGCTTTGGACTGAAGTTGTCTGTGAATGTGGAGTTGGTGGCATGTGAAACCCGCATGTGGAGCATTGGTTTGTTGGGATGCTCTGCCAGGTTCATTCCTAGATAATGCACTCAAAGGGCATTAAGCCTAGAGTGTGAAAACTGAGTTTCCTTGAGAGCTGCTTGGAAGCCTGATGGTGTGTGAAGTTAGTGAGCCAAATGGAGTTGTTCTCTCACAAGAACCACTCGACTGATTGTGCTTCAACTTGCGCTTCACCAACATGCAGTGTTTCCTTGATTGAATTAGCTCTCACACCAATATTTGCGACTAGAGCCTTTGCATTGAGGGCTATCTTTAAGCGGCTTTGGACTGAAGTTGTCTGTGAATGTGGAGTTGGTGGCATGTGAAACCCGCATGTGGAGCATTGGTTTGTTGGGATGCTCTGCCAGGTTCATTCCTAGATAATGCACTCAAAGGGCATTAAGCCTAGAGTGTGAAAACTGAGTTTCCTTGAGAGCTGCTTGGAAGCCTGATGGTGTGTGAAGTTAGTGAGCCAAATGGAGTTGTTCTCTCACAAGATCCACTCGACTGATTCTACTTCAACTTGCGCTGCACCAACATGCAGTGTTTCCTTGATTGAATTAGCTCTCACACCAATATTTGCGCCTAGAGCCTTTGCATTGAGGGCTATCTGAAAACGGCTTTGGCGCTGAAGTTGTCTGTGAATGTGGAGTTGGTGGCATGTGAAACCCGCATGTGGAGCATTGGTTTGTTGGGATGCTCTACCAGGTTCATTCCTAGATAATGCACTGAAAGAGCATTAAGCAGAGAGTGTGAAAACTGAGTTTCGTTGAGAGCTGCTTGGAAGCCTGATGGTATGTGAAGTTAGTGAGCCAAATGGAGTTGTTCTCCCACAAGAACCACTCGGCTGATTCTTCTTCAATATGCGCTTCACCAACATGCAGTGTTTCCTTGATTGAATTAGCTCTCACACCAATATTTGCGCCTAGAGCCTTTGCATTGAGGGCTATCTGAAAACGGCTTTGGCTAGGAAGTTGTCTGTGAATGTGGAGTTGGTGGCATGTGAAACCCGCATGTGGAGCATTGGTTTTTGTGGGATGCTCTACCAGGTTCATTCCTAGAATATACACTCAAAGGGCATTAAGCCTAGAGTGTGAAAACTGAGTTTCTTTGAGAGCTGCTTGGAAGCCTGATGGTGTGTGAAGTTAGTGAGCCAAATGGAGTTGTTCTCCCACAAGAACCACTCGGCTGATTCTTCTTCAATATGCGCTTCACCAACATGCAGTGTTTCCTTGATTGAATTAGCTCTCACACCAATATTTGCGCCTAGAGCCTTTGTATTGAGGGCTATCTGAAAACGGCTTTGGCGCTGAAGTTGTCTGTGAATGTGGAGTTGGTGGCATGTGAAACCCGCATGTGGAGCATTGGTTTGTGTGGGATGCTCTACCAGGTTCATTCCTAGAATATACACTCAAAGGGCATTAAGCATAGAGTGTGAAAACTGAGTTTCGTTGATAGCTGCTTGGAAGCCTGATGGTGTGTGAAGTTAGTGAGCCAAATGGAGTTGTTCTCCCACAAGAACCCCTCGGCTGTTTCTTCTTCAATATGCGCTTCACCAACATGCAGTGTTTCCTTGATTGAATTAGCTCTCACACCAATATTTGCTCCAAGAGCCTTTGTTTTGAGGGCTATCTGAAAACGGCTTTGGCGCTGAAGTTGTCTGTGGATGTGGAGTTGGTGGCATGTGAAACCCGCATGTGTAGCATTGGTTTGTGTGGGAAGCTCAGCCAGGTTTATTCCTAGATAATGCACTCAAAGGGCCTTAAGCCAAGAGTGTGAAAACTGAGTTTCCTTGAGAGCTGCTTGGAAGCCTGATGGTGTGTGAAGTTAGTGAGCCAAATGGAGTTGTTCTCCCACAAGAACCACTCGGCTGATTCTTCTTCAATATGCGCTTCACCAACATGCAGTGTTTCCTTGATTGAATTAGCTCTCACACCAATATTTGCGCCTAGAGCCTTTGCATTGAGGGCTATCTGAAAACGGCTTTGGCTAGTAAGTTGTCTGTGAATGTGGAGTTGGTGGCATGTGAAACCCAACTGTGGAGCATTGGTTTGTGTGGGAAGCTCACCAAGCTTCATTTCAGTCCTAGGCACTCAAAGGGCATTAAGCCTAGAGTGTGAAAACTGAGTTTCCTTGAGAGCTGCTTGGAAGCCTGATGGTATGTGAAGTTAGTGAGCCAAATGGAGTTATTCTCCCACAAGATCCACTCGGCTGATTCTTCTTCAATATGCGCTTCACCAACATGCAGGGTTTCCTTGATTGAATTAGCTCTCACACCAATATTTGCTCCAAGAGCCTTTGCATTGAGGGCTATCTGAAAACGCGTTTGGCGCTGAAGTTGTCTGTGAATTTGGAGTTGGTTGCATGTGAAACCCACATGTGGAGCATTGGTTTGTGTGGGATGCTCTGCCAGTTTTATTCCTAGATAATGCACTCAAAGGGCATTAAACCTAGCGTGTGAAAACTGAGTTTCCTTGAGAGCTGCTTGGAAGCCTGATGGTGTGTGAAGTTAGTGAGCCAAATGGAGTTGTTCTCCCACAAGAACCCCTCGGCTGTTTCTTCTTCAATATGCGCTTCACCAACATGCAGTGTTTCCTTGATTGAATTAGCTCTCACACCAATATTTGCTCCAAGAGCCTTTGTATTGAGGGCTATCTGAAAACGGCTTTGGCGCTGAAGTTGTCTGTGGATGTGGAGTTGGTGGCATGTGAAACCCGCATGTGGAGCATTGGTTTGTGTGGGAAGCTCAGCCAGGTTTATTCCTAGATAATGCACTCAAAGGGCCTTAAGCCAAGAGTGTGAAAACTGAGTTTCCTTGAGAGCTGCTTGGAAGCCTGATGGTGTGTGAAGTTAGTGAGCCAAATGGAGTTGTTCTCCCACCAGAACCACTCGGCTGATTCTTCTTCAATATGCGCTTCACCAACATGCAGTGTTTCCTTGATTGAATTAGCTCTCACACCAATATTTGCGCCTAGAGCCTTTGTATTGAGGGCTATCTTTAAGCGGCTTTGGCGCTGAAGTTGTCTGTGAATGTGGAGTTGGTGGCATGTGAAACCCGCATGTGGAGCATTGTTTTGTTGGGATGCTCTGCCAGGTTCATTCCTAGATAATGCACTCAAAGAGCTTTAAGCAGAGAGTGTGAAAACTGAGTTTCTTTGAGAGCTGCTTGGAAGCCTGATGGTATGTGAAGTTAGTGAGCCAAATGGAGTTGTTCTCCCACAAGAACCACTCGGCTGATTCTTGTTCAATATGCGCTTCACCAACATGCATTGTTTCCTTGATTGAATTAGCTCTCACACCAATATTTGCGCCACGAGCCTTTGCATTGAGGGCTATCTGAAAACGGCTTTGGTGTTGAAGTTGTCTGTGAATGTGGAGTTGGTGGCATGTGAAACCCGCATGTGGAGCATTGGTTTGTGTGGGAAGCTCACCAAGCTTCATTTCAGTCCTAGGCACTCAAAGGGTATTAAGCCTAGAGTGTGAAACCTGAGTTTCCTTGAGAGCTGCTTGGAAGCCTGATGGTATGTGAAGTTAGTGAGCCAAATGGAGTTGTTCTCCCACAAGAACCACTCGGCTGATTCTTGTTCAATATGCGCTTCACCAACATGCAGTGTTTCCTTGATTGAATTAGCTCTCACACCAATATTTGCGCCTAGAGCCTTTGCATTGAGGGCTATCTGAAAACGGCTTTGGCACTGAAATGGTCTGTGAATGTGGAGTTGGTGGCATGTGAAACCCACATGTGGAGCATTGGTTTGTGTGGGATGCTCTGCCAGGTTTATTCCTAGATAATGCACTCAAAGGGCATTAAGCCTAGCGTGTGTAAACTGAGTTTCCTTGAAAGCTGCTTGGAAGCCTGAAGGTTTGTGAAGTTAGTGAGCCAAATGGAGTTGTTCTCCCACAAGAATCACTCGGCTGATGCTTCTTCAATTTGCGCTTCACCAACATGCAGTGTTTCCTTGATTGAATTAGCTCTCACACAAATATTTGCGCATAGAGCCTTTGCTTTGAGGGCTATCTTTAAGCGGCATTGGCGCTGAAGTTGTCTGTGAATGTGGAGTTGGTGGCACGTGAAACCCGCATGTGGAGCATTGGTTTGTTGGGATGCTCTAATAGGTTCATTCCTAGATAATGCACTCAAAGGGCTTTAAGCAGAGAGTGTGAAAACTGAGTTTCTTGAGAGCTGCTTGGAAGCCTGATGGTATGTGAAGTTAGTGAGCCAAATGGAGTTGTTCTCCCACAAGAACCACTCGGCTGATTCTTCTTCAATATGCGCTTCACCAACTTGCAGTGTTTCCTTGATTGAATTAGCTCTCACACCAATATTTGCACCAAGAGCCTTTGTATTGAGGGCTATCTGAAAATCGCTGTGGCGGTGAAGTTGCCTGTGAATGTGAAGTTGGTGGCATGTGAAACCCGCATGTGGAGCATTGGTTTTTATGATATGCTCTACCAGGTTCATTCCTAGATAATGCACTCAAAGGGCATTAAGCCTAGAGTGTGAAACCTGAGTTTCCTTGAGAGCTGCTTGGAAGCCTGATGGTGTGTGAAGTTAGTGAGCCAAATGGAGTTGTTCTCCCACAAGAACCACTCGGCTGATTTTTCTTCAATATGCGCTTCACCAACATGCAGTGTTTCCTTGATTGAATTAGCTCTCACACCAATATTTGCGCCTAGAGCCTTTGCATTGAGGGCTATCTTTAAGCGGCTTTGGACTGAAGTTGTCTGTGAATGTGGAGTTGGTGGCATGTGAAACCCGCATGTGGAGCATTGGTTTGTTGGGATGCTCTGCCAGGTTCATTCCTAGATAATGCACTCAAAGGGCATTAAGCCTAGCGTGTGAAAACTGAGTTTCTTTGAGAGCTGCTTGGAAGCCTGATGGTGTGTGAAGTTAGTGAGCCAAATGGAGTTGTTCTCTCACAAGAACCACTCGACTGATTCTGCTTCAACTTGCGCTTCACCAACATGCAGTGTTTCCTTGATTGAATTAGCTCTCACACCAATATTTGCGACTAGAGCCTTTGCATTGAGGGCTATCTTTAAGCGGCTTTGGACTGAAGTTGTCTGTGAATGTGGAGTTGGTGGCATGTGAAACCCGCATGTGGAGCATTGGTTTGTTGGGATGCTCTGCCAGGTTCATTCCTAGATAATGCACTCAAAGGGCATTAAGCCTAGAGTGTGAAAACTGAGTTTCCTTGAGAGCTGCTTGGAAGCCTGATGGTGTGTGAAGTTAGTGAGCCAAATGGAGTTGTTCTCTCACAAGATCCACTCGACTGATTCTACTTCAACTTGCGCTGCACCAACATGCAGTGTTTCCTTGATTGAATTAGCTCTCACACCAATATTTGCGCCTAGAGCCTTTGCATTGAGGGCTATCTGAAAACGGCTTTGGCGCTGAAGTTGTCTGTGAATGTGGAGTTGGTGGCATGTGAAACCCGCATGTGGAGCATTGGTTTGTGTGGGAAGCTCACCAAGCTTCATTTCAGTCCTAGGCACTCAAAGGGCATTAAGCCTAGAGTGTGAAAACTGAGTTTCCTTGAGAGCTGCTTGGAAGTCTGATTGTGTGTGATGTTAGTGAGCCAAATGGAGTTGTTCTCCCACAAGAACCACTCGACTGATTCTTCTTCATCTTGCGCTGCACCAACATGCAGTGTTTCCTTGATTGAATTAGCTCTCACACCAATATTTGCGCCTAGAGCCTTTGCATTGAGGGCTATCTGAAAACGGCTTTGGCGCTGAAGTTGTCTGTGAATGTGGAGTTGGTAGCATGTGAAACCCGCATGTGGAGCATTGGTTTTTATGGGATGCTCTACCAGGTTCATTCCTAGATAATGCACTGAAAGAGCATTAAGCAGAGAGTGTGAAAACTGAGTTTCGTTGAGAGCTGCTTGGAAGCCTGATGGTATGTGAAGTTAGTGAGCCAAATGGAGTTGTTCTCCCACAAGAACCACTCGGCTGATTCTTCTTCAATATGCGCTTCACCAACATGCAGTGTTTCCTTGATTGAATTAGCTCTCACACCAATATTTGCGCCTAGAGCCTTTGTATTGAGGGCTATCTGAAAACGGCTTTGGCTAGGAAGTTGTCTGTGAATGTGGAGTTGGTGGCATGTGAAACCCGCATGTGGAGCATTGGTTTTTGTGGGATGCTCTACCAGGTTCATTCCTAGAATATACACTCAAAGGGCATTAAGCCTAGAGTGTGAAAACTGAGTTTCTTTGAGAGCTGCTTGGAAGCCTGATGGTGTGTGAAGTTAGTGAGCCAAATGGAGTTGTTCTCCCACAAGAACCACTCGGCTGATTCTTCTTCAATATGCGCTTCACCAACATGCAGTGTTTCCTTGATTGAATTAGCTCTCACACCAATATTTGCGCCTAGAGCCTTTGTATTGAGGGCTATCTGAAAACGGCTTTGGCTAGGAAGTTGTCTGTGAATGTGGAGTTGGTGGCATGTGAAACCCGCATGTGGAGCATTGGTTTGTGTGGGATGCTCTACCAGGTTCATTCCTAGAATATACACTCAAAGGGCATTAAGCATAGAGTGTGAAAACTGAGTTTCGTTGATAGCTGCTTGGAAGCCTGATGGTGTGTGAAGTTAGTGAGCCAAATGGAGTTGTTCTCCCACAAGAACCCCTCGGCTGATTCTTCTTCAATATGCGCTTCACCAACATGCAGTGTTTCCTTGATTGAATTAGCTCTCACACCAATATTTGCTCCAAGAGCCTTTGTATTGAGGGCTATCTGAAAACGGCTTTGGCGCTGAAGTTGTCTGTGGATGTGGAGTTGGTGGCATGTGAAACCCGCATGTGTAGCATTGGTTTGTGTGGGAAGCTCAGCCAGGTTTATTCCTAGATAATGCACTCAAACGGCCTTAAGCCAAGAGTGTGAAAACTGAGTTTCCTTGAGAGCTGCTTGGAAGCCTGATGGTGTGTGAAGTTAGTGAGCCAAATGGAGTTGTTCTCCCACCAGAACCACTCGGCTGATTCTTCTTCAATATGCGCTTCACCAATATGCAGTGTTTCCTTGATTGAATTAGCTCTCACACCAATATTTGCGCCTAGAGCCTTTGTATTGAGGGCTATCTTTAAGCGGCTTTGGCGCTGAAGTTGTCTGTGAATGTGGAGTTGGTGACATGTGAAACCCGCATGTGGAGCATTGTTTTGTTGGGATGCTCTGCCAGGTTCATTCCTAGATAATGCACTCAAAGAGCTTTAAGCAGAGAGTGTGAAAACTGAGTTTCTTGAGAGCTGCTTGGAAGCCTGATGGTATGTGAAGTTAGTGAGCCAAATGGAGTTGTTCTCCCACAAGAACCACTCGGCTGATTCTTGTTCAATATGCGCTTCACCAACATGCATTGTTTCCTTGATTGAATTAGCTCTCACACCAATATTTGCGCCACGAGCCTTTGCATTGAGGGCTATCTGAAAACGGCTTTGGTGTTGAAGTTGTCTGTGAATGTGGAGTTGGTGGCATGTGAAACCCGCATGTGGAGCATTGGTTTGTGTGGGAAGCTCACCAAGCTTCATTTCAGTCCTAGGCACTCAAAGGGTATTAAGCCTAGAGTGTGAAACCTGAGTTTCCTTGAGAGCTGCTTGGAAGCCTGATGGTATGTGAAGTTAGTGAGCCAAATGGAGTTGTTCTCCCACAAGAACCACTCGACTGATTCTTCTTCAACTTGAGATGCACCAACATGCAGTGTTTCCTTGAATGAATTGGCTCTCACACCAATATTTGCGCCTAGAACCTTTGCATTGAGGGCTATCTGAAAAAGGCTTTGGCGCTGAAGTAGTCTGTGAATGTGGAGTTGGTGGCATGTGAAACCCACATGTGGAGCATTGGTTTTTATGCGATGCTCTGTCAGGTTTATTCCTAGATAATGCACTCAAAGGGCATTAAGCCTAGAGTGTGAAAACTGAGTTTCCTTGAGAGCTGCTTGGAAGCCTGATGGTGTGTGAAGTTAGTGAGCCAAATGGAGTTGTTCTCCCACAAGATCCACTTGGCTGATTCTTCTTCAATATGCCCTTCACCAACATGCAGTGTTTCCTTGATTGAATTAGCTCTCACACAAATATTTGCGCCTAGAGCCTTTGCTTTGAGGGCTATCTGAAAACGGCTTTGGCGCTGAAGTTGTCTGTGAATGTGGAGTTGGTGGCATGTGAAACCCGCATGTGGAGCATTGGTTTGTTGGGATGCTCTGCCAGGTTCATTCCTAGATAATGCACTCAAAGAGCTTTAAGCAGAGAGTGTGAAAACTGAGTTTCTTGAGAGCTGCTTGGAAGCCTGATGGTATGTGAAGTTAGTGAGCCAAATGGAGTTGTTCTCCCTCAAGAACCACTCGGCTGATTCTTCTTCAATATGCGCTGCACAAACATGCAGTGTTTCCTTGATTGAATTAGCTCTCACACCAATATTTGCGCCTAGAGCCTTTGCATTGAGGGCTATCTGAAAACGGCTTTGGCTAGTAAGTTGTCTGTGAATGTAGAGTTGGTGGCATGTGAAACCCGCATGTGGAGCATTGGTTTTTATGGGATGCTCTACCAGGTTCATTCCAAGATAATGCACTCAAAGGGCATTAAGCCTAGAGTGTGAAACCTGAGTTTCCTTGAGAGCTGCTTGGAAGCCTGATGGTGTGTGAAGTTAGTGAGCCAAATGGAGTTGTTCTCCCACAAGAACCACTCGGCTGATTCTTGTTCAATATGCGCTTCACCAACATGCAGTGTTTCCTTGATTGAATTAGCTCTCACACCAATATTTGCGCCTAGAGCCTTTGCATTGAGGGCTATCTGAAAACGGCTTTGGCACTGAAGTTGTCTGTGAATGTGGAGTTGGTGGCATGTGAAACCCAACTGTGGAGCATTGGTTTGTGTGGGAAGCTCACCAAGCTTCATTTCAGTCCTAGGCACTCAAAGGGCATTAAGCCTAGAGTGTGAAAACTGAGTTTCCTTGAGAGCTGCTTGGAAGCCTGATGGTATGTGAAGTTAGTGAGCCAAATGGAGTTGTTCTCCCACAAGATCCACTCGGCTGATTCTTCTTCAATATGCGCTTCACCAACATGCAGTGTTTCCTTGATTGAATTAGTTCTCACACCAATATTTGCGCCTAGAGCCTTTGCATTGAGGGCTATCTGAAAACGGCTTTGGCACTGAAGTTGTCTGTGAATGTGGAGTTGGTGGCATGTGAAACCCAACTGTGGAGCATTGGTTTTTATGCGATGCTCTACCAGGTTCATTCCTAGATAATGCACTCAAAGGGCATTAAGCCTAGAGTGTGAAAACTGAGTTTCCTTGAGAGCTGCTTGGAAGCCTGATGGTGTGTGAAATTAGTGAGCCAAATGGAGTTGTTCTCCCACAAGAACCACTCGACTGATTCTTCTTCAATATGCGCTTCACCAACATGCAGTGTTTCCTTGATTGAATTAGCTCTCACACCAATATTTGCGCCAAGAGCCTTTGCATTGAGGGCTATCTGAAAACGGCTTTGGCGCTGAAGTTGTCTGTGAATGTGGAGTTGGTTGCATGTGAAACCCACATGTGGAGCATTGGTTTGTGTGGGATGCTCTGCCAGGTTTATTCCTAGATAATGCACTCAAAGGGCATTAAGCCTAGCGTGTGAAAACTGAGTTTCCTTGAGAGCTGCTTGGAAGCCTGATGGTGTGTGAAGTTAGTGAGCCAAATGAAGTTGTTCTCCCACAAGAACCACTCGGCTGATTCTTCATCAATATGCGCTTCACCAACATGCAGTGTTTCCTTGACTGAATTAGCTCTCACACAAATATTTGCGCCTAGAGCCTTTGCTTTGAGGGCTATCTGAAAGCGGCTGTGGCGCTGAAGTTGTCTGTGAATGTGGAGTTGGTGGCATGTGAAACCCGCATGTGGAGCATTGGTTTGTTGGGATTCTCTGCCAGGTTCATTCCTAGATAATGCACTCAAAGAGCTTTAAGCAGAGAGAGTGAAAACTGAGTTTCTTGAGAGCTGCTTGGAAGCCTGATGGTGTGTGAAGTTAGTGAGCCAAATGGAGTTGTTCTCCCACAAGAACCACTCGGCTGATTCTTGTTCAATATGCGCTTCACCAACATGCAGTGTTTCCTTGATTGAATTAGCTCTCACACCAATATTTGCGCCAAGAGCCTTTGCATTGAGGGCTATCTGAAAACGGCTTTGGTGCTGAATTTGTCTGTGAATGTGGAGTTGGTGGCATGTGAAACCCGCATGTGGAGCATTGGTTTGTGTGGGAAGCTCACCAAGATTCATTTCAGTCCTAGGCACTCAAAGGGCATTAAGCCTAGCGTGTGAAACCTGAGTTTCCTTGAGAGCTGCTTGGAAGCCTGATGGTGTGTGAAGTTAGTGAGCCAAATGGAGTTGTTCTCCCACAAGAACCACTCGGCTGATTCTTCTTCAATATGCGCTTCACCAACATGCAGTGTTTCCTTGATTGAATTAGCTCTCACACCAATATTTGCGCCTAGAGCCTTTGCATTGAGGGCTATCTGAAAACAGCTTTGGCACTGAAGTTGTCTGTGAATGTGGAGTTGGTGGCATGTGAAACCAGCATGTTGAGCATTGGTTTTTATGCGATGCTCTACTAGGAACATTCCTAGATAATACACTCAAAGGGCATTAAGCCTAGAGTGTGAAACCTGAGTTTCCTTGAGAGCTGCTTGGAAGCCTGATGGTGTGTGAAGTTAGTGAGCCAAATGGAGTTGTTCTCCCACAAGAACCACTCGACTGATTCTTCTTCAACTTGTGCTGCACCAACATGCAGTGTTTCCTTGATTGAATTAGCTCTCACACCAATATTTGCGCCAAGAGCTTTTGCATTGTGGGCTATCTGAAAACGGCTTTGGCGCTGAAGTTGTCTGTGAATGTGGAGTTGGTGGCATGTGAAACCCACATGTGGAGCATTGGTTTGTGTGGAATGCTCTGCCAGGTTTATTCCTAGATAATGCACTCAAAGGGCATTAAGCCTAGCGTGTGAAAACTGAGTTTCCTTGAGAGCTGCTTGGAAGCCTGATGGTGTGTGAAGTTAGTGAGCCAAATGGAGTTGTTCTCCCACAAGAACCACTCGGCTGATTCTTCTTCAATATGCGCTTCACCAACATGCAGTGTTTCCTTGACTGAATTAGCTCTCACACAAATATTTGCGCCTAGCCTTTGCATTGAGGGCTATCTGAAAAAGGTTTGGCGCTGAAGTTGTCTGTGAATGTGGAGTTGGTGGCATGTGAAACCCGCATGTGGAGCATTGGTTTGTGTGGGAAGCTCACCAAGCTTCATTTCAGTCCTAGGCACTCAAAGGGCATTAAGCCTAGAGTGTGAAACCTGAGTTTCCTTGAGAGCTGCTTGGAAGCCTGATGGTATGTGAAGTTAGTGAGCCAAATGGAGTTGTTCTCCCACAAGATCCACCCGGCTGATTCTTCTTCAATATGCGTTTCACCAACATGCAGTGTTTCCTTGATTGAATTAGCTCTCACACCAATATTTGCGCCTAGAGCCTTTGCATTGAGGGCTATCTGAAAAAGGTTTGGCGCTGAAGTTGTCTGTGAATGTGGAGTTGGTTGCATGTGAAACCCACATGTGGAGCATTGGTTTGTGTGGGATGCTCTGCCAGGTTTATTCCTAGATAATGCACTCAAAGGGCATTAAACCTAGCGTGTGGAAACTGAGTTTCCTTGAGAGCTGCTTAGAAGCCTGATGGTGTGTGAAGTTAGTGAGCCAAATGGAGTTGTTTTCCCACAAGAACCACTCGGCTGATTCTTGTTCAATATGCGCTTCACCAACATGCAGTGTTTCCTTGATTGAATTAGCTCTCACACCAATATTTGCGCCAAGAGCCTTTGCATTGAGGGCTATCTGAAAGCGGCTTTGGTGCTGAATTTGTCTGTGAATGTGGAGTTGGTGGCATGTGAAACCTGCATGTGGAGCATTGGTTTGTGTGGGAAGCTCACCAAGATTCATTTCAGTCCTAGGCACTCAAAGGGCATTAAGCCTAGAGTGTGAAACCTGAGTTTCCTTGAGAGCTGCTTGGAAGCCTGATGGTGTGTGAAGTTAGTGAGCCAAATGGAGTTGTTCTCCCACAAGAACCACTCGACTGATTCTTCTTCAACTTGAGCTGCACCAACATGCAGTGTTTCCTTGATTGAATTAGCTCTCACACCAATATTTGCGCCTAGAACCTTTGCATTGAGGGCTATCTGAAAAAGGCTTTGGCGCTGAAGTAGTCTGTGAATGTGAGTTGGTGGCATGTGAAACCCACATGTGGAGCATTGGTTTGTGTGGGATGCTCTGTCAGGTTTATTCCTAGATAATGCACTCAAAGGGCATTAAGCCTAGCGTGTGAAAACTGAGTTTCCTTGAGAGCTGCTTGGAAGCCTGATGGTGTGTGAAGTTAGTGAGCCAAATGGAGTTGTTCTCCCACAAGATCCACTCGGCTGATTCTTCTTCAATATGCGCTTCACCAACATGCAGTGTTTCCTTGATTGAAATAGCTCTCACACAAATATTTGCGCCTAGAGCCTTTGCTTTGAGGGCTATCTTTAAGCGGCTTTGGCGCTGAAGTTGTCTGTGAATGTGGAGTTGGTGGCATGTGAAACCCGCATGTGGAGCATTGGTTTGTTGGGATGCTCTGCCAGGTTCATTCCTAGATAATGCACTCAAAGAGCTTTAAGCAGAGAGTGTGAAAACTGAGTTTCTTGATAGCTTCTTGGAAGCCTGATGGTGTGTGAAGTTAGTGAGCCAAATGGAGTTGTTCTCCCACAAGAACCACTCGGCTGATTCTTCTTCAATATGCGCTTCACCAACATGCAGTGTTTCCTTGATTGAATTAGCTCTCACACCAATATTTGCGCCTAGAGCCTTTGATCTGATGGCTATCTGAAAGCGGCTTTAGCGTTGAAGTTGTCTGTGAATGTGGAGTTGGTGGCATGTGAAACCCGCATGTGGAGCATTGGTTTGTGTGGGATGCTCAACAAGCTTCATTTCAGTCCTAGGCACTCAAAGGTCAATAAGTGTAGAGTATGAAAACTGAGTTTCCTTGAGAGCTGCTTGGAAGCCTGATGGTGTGTGAAGTTAGTGAGCCAAATGGAGTTTTTCTCCCACAAGAACCACTCGGCTGATTCTTCTTCAATATGCGTTTCACCAACATGCAGTGTTTCCTTGATTGAATGAGCTCTCACACCAATATTTGCGCCTAGAGCCTTTGTATTGAGGGCTATCTGAAAACGGCTTTGGCGCTGAAGTTGTCTGTGAATGTGGAGTTGGTGGCATGTGAAACCCGCATGTGGAGCATTGGTTTGTGTGGGAAGCTCAACCAGGTTCATTCCTAGATAATGCACTCAAAGAGCTTTAAGCAGAGAGTTTGAAAACTGAGATTCCATGAGAGCTGCTTGGAAGCCTGATGGTGTGTGAAGTTAGTGAGCCAAATGGAGTTGTTCTCCCACAAGAACCACTCGGCTGATTCTTCTTCATTATCGCTTCACCAACATGCAGTGTTTCCTTGATTGAATTAGCTCTCACACCAATATTTGCGCCTAGAGCCTTTGCATTGACGGCTATCTGAAAACGGCTTTGGCTAGGAAGTTGTCTGTGAATGTGGATTTGGTGGCATGTGAAAACCACATGTGGTCATTCGTTTGTGTGGGATACTCTACCAGGTTCATTCCTAGATAATGCACTCAAAGGACATTAAGCAGAGAGTGTGAAAACTGAGTTTCCTTGAGAGCTGCTTGGAAGCCTGATGGTGTGTGAAGTTAGTGAGCCAAATGGAGTTGTTTTCCCACAAGAACCACTCGGCTGATTCTTGTTCAATATGCGCTTCACCAACATGCAGTGTTTCCTTGATTGAATTAGCTCTCACACCAATATTTGCGCCAAGAGCCTTTGCATTGAGGGCTATCTGAAAGCGGCTTTGGTGCTGAATTTGTCTGTGAATGTGGAGTTGGTGGCATGTGAAACCTGCATGTGGAGCATTGGTTTGTGTGGGAAGCTCACCAAGATTCATTTCAGTCCTAGGCACTCAAAGGGCATTAAGCCTAGAGTGTGAAACCTGAGTTTCCTTGAGAGCTGCTTGGAAGCCTGATGGTGTGTGAAGTTAGTGAGCCAAATGGAGTTGTTCTCCCACAAGAACCACTCGACTGATTCTTCTTCAACTTGAGCTGCACCAACATGCAGTGTTTCCTTGATTGAATTAGCTCTCACACCAATATTTGCGCCTAGAACCTTTGCATTGAGGGCTATCTGAAAAAGGCTTTGGCGCTGAAGTAGTCTGTGAATGTGAGTTGGTGGCATGTGAAACCCACATGTGGAGCATTGGTTTGTGTGGGATGCTCTGTCAGGTTTATTCCTAGATAATGCACTCAAAGGGCATTAAGCCTAGCGTGTGAAAACTGAGTTTCCTTGAGAGCTGCTTGGAAGCCTGATGGTGTGTGAAGTTAGTGAGCCAAATGGAGTTGTTCTCCCACAAGATCCACTCGGCTGATTCTTCTTCAATATGCGCTTCACCAACATGCAGTGTTTCCTTGATTGAATTAGCTCTCACACAAATATTTGCGCCTAGAGCCTTTGCTTTGAGGGCTATCTTTAAGCGGCTTTGGCGCTGAAGTTGTCTGTGAATGTGGAGTTGGTGGCATGTGAAACCCGCATGTGGAGCATTGGTTTGTTGGGATGCTCTGCCAGGTTCATTCCTAGATAATGCACTCAAAGAGCTTTAAGCAGAGAGTGTGAAAACTGAGTTTCTTGAGAGCTGCTTGGAAGCCTGATGGTGTGTGAAGTTAGTGAGCCAAATGGAGTTGTTCTCCCACAAGAACCACTCGGCTGATTTTTCTTCAATATGCGCTTCACCAACATGCAGTGTTTCCTTGATTGAATTAGCTCTCACACCAATATTTGCGCCTAGAGCCTTTGATCTGATGGCTATCTGAAAGCGGCTTTAGCGTTGAAGTTGTCTGTGAATGTGGAGTTGGTGGCATGTGAAACCCGCATGTGGAGCATTGGTTTGTGTGGGAAGCTCAACCAGGTTCATTCCTAGATAATGCACTCAAAGAACTTTAAGCAGAGAGTTTGAAAACTGAGATTCCATGAGAGCTGCTTGGAAGCCTGATGGTGTGTGAAGTTAGTGAGCCAAATGGAGTTGTTCTCCCACAAGAACCACTCGGCTGATTCTTCTTCATTATCGCTTCACCAACATGCAGTGTTTCCTTGATTGAATTAGCTCTCACACCAATATTTGCGCCTAGAGCCTTTGCATTGACGGCTATCTGAAAACGGCTTTGGCTAGGAAGTTGTCTGTGAATGTGGATTTGGTGGCATGTGAAAACCACATGTGGTCATTCGTTTGTGTGGGATACTCTACCAGGTTCATTCCTAGATAATGCACTCAAAGGACATTAAGCAGAGAGTGTGAAAACTGAGTTTCCTTGAGAGCTGCTTGGAAGCCTGATGGTATGTGAAGTTAGTGAGCCAAATGGAGTTGTTCTCCCACAAGAACCACTCGGCTGATTCTTCTTCAAATTGCGCTTCACCAACATGCAGTGTTTCCTTGATTGAATTAGCTCTCACACCAATATTTGCGCCTAGAGTCTTTGTATTGCGGGCTATCTGAAAACGGCTTAGGCGCTGAAGTTGTCTGTGAACGTGGAGTTGGTGGCATGTGAAACCAGCATGTGGAGCATTGGTTTGTGTGTGAAGCTCACCAAGCTTCATTTCAGTCTTAGATAATGCACTCAAAGGGCATTAAGCCTAGAGTATGAAAACTGAGTTTCCTTGAGAGCTGCTTGGAAGCCTGATGGTGTGTGAAGTTAGTGAGCCAAATGGAGTTGTTCTCCCACTAGAACCACTCGGCTGATTCTTCTTCAATATGCGCTTCACCAACATGCAGTGTTTCCTTGATTGAAATAGCTCTCACACCAATATTTGCTCCTAGAGCCTTTGCATTGAGGGCTATCTGAAAACGGCTTTGGCGCTGAAGTTGTCTGTGAACGTGGAGTTGGTGGCATGTGAAACCCGCATGTGGAGCATTGGTTTGTGTGGGAAGCTCACCAAGTTTCATTTCAGTCCTAGATAATGCACTCAGAGGGCATTAAGCCTAGAGTATGGAAACTGAGATTCCTTGAGAGCTGCTTGGAAGCCTGATGGTGTATGAAGTTAGTGAGCCAAATGGAGTTGTTCTCCCACAAGAACCACTCGGCTGATTCTTCTTCAATATGCGCTTCATCAACATGCAGTGTTTCCTTGATTGAATGAGCTCTCACACCAATATTTGTGTCTAGAGCCTTTGCATTGAGGGCTATCTGAAAACGGCTGTGACGCTGAAGTTGCCTGTGAATGTGGAGTTGGTGGCATGTGAAACCCGCATGTGGAGCATTCGTTTGTGTGGGATGCTCGCCAAGCTTCATTTCAGTCCTAGGCACTCAAAGGGCACTAAGCATAGAGTGTGAAAACTGAGTTTCCTTGAGAGCTGCTTGGAAGCCTGATGGTGTGTGAAGTTAGTGAGCCAAATGGAGTTGTTCTCCCACAAGAACCACTCGGCTGATTCTTCTTCAATATGCGCTTCACCAACATGCAGTGTTTCCTTGATTGAATTAGCTCTCACACCAATATTTGCCCCTAGAGCCTTTGCTTTGAGGGCTATCTGAAAGGTGCTTTGGCGTTGAAGTTGTCTGTGAAAGTGGAGTTGGTGGCATGTGAAACCCGCATGTCGAGCATTGGTTTGTGTGGGATGCTCACCAAGCTTCATTTCAGTCCTAGATAATGCACTCAAAGGGCATTAAGCCTAGAGTGTGAAAACTGAGTTTCCTTGAGAACTGCTTGGAAGCCTGATGGTGTGTGAAGTTAGTGAACCAAATGGAGTTGTTCTCCCACAAGAACCACTCGGCTGATTCTTCTTCATTATGCGCTTCACCAACATGCAGTGTTTCCTTGATTGAATTAGCTCTCACACCAATATTTGCGCCTAGAGTCTTTGTATTGCGGGCTATCTGAAAACGGCTTTGGCGCTGAAGTTGTCTGTGAACGTGGAGTTGGTGGCATGTGAAACCCGCATGTGGAGCATTGGTTTGTGAGGGAAGCTTTCCAAGCTTCATTTCAGTCCTAGATAATGCACTCAAAGGGCATTAAGCCTAGAGTATGAAAACTGAGTTTCCTTGAGAGCTGCTTGGAAGCCTGATGGTGTGTGAAGTTAGTGAGCCAAATGGAGTTGTTCTCCCACAAGAACCACTCGGCTGATTCTTCTTCAATATGCGGTTCACCAACATGCAGTGTTTCCTTGATTGAATTAGCTCTCACACCAATATTTGCGCCTAGAGCCTTTGTATTGAGGGCTATCTGAAAGCGGCTTTGGCGTTTAAGTTGTCTGTGAATGTGGAGTTGGTGGCATGTGAAACCCGCATGTGGAGCATTGGTTTGTGTGGGATGCTCACCAAGCTTCATTTCAGTCCTAGGCACTCAAAGTTCAATAAGCGTAGAGTATGAAAACTGAGTTTCCTTGAGAGCTGCTTGGAAGCCTGATGGTGTGTGAAGTTAGTGAGCCAAATGGAGTTGTTCTCTCACAAGAATCACTCGGCTGAATCTTCTTCAATATGCGTTTCACCAACATGCAGTGTTTCCTTGATTGAATTAGCTCTCACACCAATATTTGCACCTAGAGCCTTTGCATTGAAGGCTATCTGAAAACGGCTTTGGCGCTGAAGTAGTCTGTGAACGTGGCGTTGTTGGAATATGAAACCCGCATGCGAAGCATTGGTTTGTGTGGGATACTCTACCAGGTTCATTCCTAGATAATGCACTCTCAGGGCATTAAGCCTAGAGTATGAAAACTGAGTTTCCTTGAGAGCTGCTTGGAAGCCTGATGGTGTGTGAAGTTAGTGAGCCAAATGGAGTTGTTCTCCCACAAGAACCACTCGGCTGATTCTTCTTCAATATGCGCTTCACCAACATGCAGTGTTTCCTTGATTGAATTAGCTCTCACACCAATATTTGCGCCTAGAGCCCTTGCATTGAGGGCTATCTGAAAGCGGCTTTGGCGCTGAAGTTTTCTGTGAATGTATAGTTGGTGGCATGTGAAACCCGCATGTGGAGCATTGGTTTGTGTGGGATGCTCTACCAGGTTCATTCTTAGATAATGCACTCAAAGGGCATTAAGCCTAGAGTATGAAAACTGAGTTTCCTTGAGAGATGCTTGGAAGCCTGATGGTGTGTGAAGTTAGTGAGCCAAATGGAGTTGTTCTCCCACAAGAACCACGTGGCTGACTCTTCTTCAATATGCGCTTCACCAACATGCAGTGTTTCCTTGATTGAATTAGCTCTCACACCAAAATTTGCGCCTAGAGCCTTTGCTTTGAGGGCTATCTGAAAGCGGCTTTGGCGCTGAAGTTTTCTGTGAATGTGGAGTTGGTGGCATGTGAAACCCGCATGTGGAGCATTGGTATGTGTGGGATGCTCACCAAGCTTCATTTCAGTCCTAGGCACTCAAAGGGCATTAAGCCTAGAGTGTGAAAACTGAGTTTCCTTGAGAGCTGCTTGGAAACCTGATGGTGTGTGAAGTTAGTGAGCCTAATGGAGTTGTTCTCCCACAAGAACCACTCGGCTGATTCTTCTTCAATATGCGCTTCACCAACATGCAGTGTTTCCTTGATTGAATTAGCTCTCACACCAATATTTGCGCCTAGAACCTTTAAATTGAGGGCTATCTGAAAACGGCTGTGACGCTGAAGTAGTCTGTGAACGTGCCGTTGTTGGAATATGAAACCCGCATGCGGAGCATTGTTTTGTGTGGGATACTCTACCAGGTTCATTCTTAGATAATGCACTCAAAGGGCATTAAGCCTAGAGTATGAAAACTGAGTTTCCTTGAGAGCTGCTTGGAAGCCTGATGGTGTGTGAAGTTAGTGAGCCAAATGGAGTTGTTCTCCAACAAGAACCACTCGGCTGATTCTTCTTCAATATGCGTTTCACCAACATGCAGTGTTTCCTTGATTGAATTAGCTCTCACACCAATATTTGCGCCTAGAACCTTTGCTTTGAGGGCTATCTGAAAGCGGCTTTGGCGTTGAAGTTGTCTGTGAATGTGGAGTTGGTGGCATGTGAAACCCTCATGTGGAGCATTGGTTTGTGTGGGATGCTCACCAAGCTTCATTTCAGTCCTAGATAATGCACTCAAAGGGCATTAAGCCTAGAGTGTGAAAACTGAGTTTCCTTGAGAGCTGCTTGGAAGCCTGATGGTGTGTGAAGTTAGTGAGCCAAATGGAGTTGTTCTCCCACAAGAACCACTCGGCTGATTCTTCTTCAATATGCGCTTCACCAACATGCAGTGTTTCCTTGATTGAATGAGCTCTCACACGAATATTTGCGTCTAGAGCCTTTGCATTGAGGGCTATCTGAAAACGGCTTTGGTGCTGAAGTTGTCTGTGAATGTGGAGTTGGTGGCATGTGAAACCCGCATGTTGGGCATTGGTTTGTGTGGGATGCTCACCAAGCTTCATTTCAGTCCTAGATAATGCACTCAAAGGGCATTAAGCCTAGAGTGTGAAAACTGAGTTTCCTTGAGAGCTGCTTGGAAACCTGATGGTGTGTGAAGTTAGTGAGCCTAATGGAGTTGTTCTCCCACAAGAACCACTCGGCTGATTCTTCTTCAATATGCGCTTCACCAACATGCAGTGTTTCCTTGATTGAATTAGCTCTCACACCAATATTTGCGCCTAGAGCCTTTGTATTGAGGGCTATCTGAAAACGGCTTTGGAGCTGAAGTTGTCTGTGAACGTGGAGGTTGTGGCATGTGAAACCCGCATGTGGAGCATTGGTTTGTGTGGGAAGCTCACCAAGCTTCATTTCAGTCCTAGACACTCAAGGGCATTAAGCCTAGAGTGTGACAACTGAGTTTCCTTGAGAGCTGCTTGGAAGCCTGATGGTGTGTGAAGTTAGTGAGCCAAATGGAGTTGTTCTCCCACAAGAACCACTCGGCTGATTCTTCTTCAATATGCGCTTCACCAACATGCAGTGTTTCCTTGATTGAATTAGCTCTCACACCAATATTTGCGCCTAGAGCCTTTGCATTGAGGGCTATCTGAAAACGGCTTTGGCGCTGAAGTTGTCTGTGAAAATGGAGGTTGTGGCATGTGAAACCCGCATGTCGAGCATTGGTTTGTGTGGGAAGCTCACCAAGTTTCATTTCAGTCCTAGATAATGCACTTAAATGGCATTAAGCCTAGAGTATGAAAACTGAGTTCCCTTGAGAGCTGCTTGGAAGCCTGATGGTGTGTGAAGTTAGTGAGCCAAATGGAGTTGTTGTCCCACAAGAACCACTCGGCTGATTCTTCTTCAATATGCGCTTCACCAACATGCACTGTTTCCTTTATTGAATGAGCTCTCACACCAATATTTGCGCCTAGAGCCTTTGCTTTGAGGGCTATCTGAAAGCAGCTTTGGCGTTTAAGTTGTCTGTGAATGTGGAGTTGGTGGCATGTGAAACCCTCATGTGGAGCATTGGTTTGTGTGGGATGCTCACCAAGCTTCATTTCAGTCCTAGACACTCAAGGGCATTAAGCCTATAGTGTGACAACTGAGTTTCCTTGAGAGCTGCTTGGAAGCCTGATGGTGTGTGAAGTTAGTGAGCCAAATGGAGTTGTTCTCCCACAAGAACCACTCGGCTGATTCTTCTTCAATATGCGCTTCACCAACATGCAGTGTTTCCTTGATTGAATGAGCTCTCACACCAATATTTACGCCTAGATCCTTTGCATTGAGGGCTATCTGAAAACGGCTTTGGCGCTGAAGTTGTCTGCGAAAGTGGAGTTGGTGGCATGTGAAAGCCGCATGTGGAGCATTGGTTTGTGTGGGATACTCTACCAGGTTCATTCCTAGATAATGCACTCAAAGGGCATTAAGCCTAGAGTATGAAAACTGAGTTTCCTTGAGAGCTGCTTGGAAGCCTGATGGTGTGTGAAGTTAGTGAGCCAAATGGAGTTGTTCTCCCACAAGAACCACTCGGCTGATTCTTCTTCAATATGCGCTTCACCAACATGCACTGTTTCCTTTATTGTATGAGCTCTCACACCATTATTTGCGCCTAGAGCCTTTTCATTAAGGGATATCTGAAAACGGCATTGGCGCTGAAGTTATATGTGAATGTGGAGTTGGTGGCATGTGAAACCCGCATGTGGAGCATTGGTTTGTGTGGGAAGCTCACCAAGTTTCATTTCAGTCCTGGATAATGCACTCAAAGGGCATTAAGCCTAGACTATGAAAACTGAGTTTCCTTGAGAGCTGCTTGGAAGCCTGATGGTGTGTAAAGTTAGTGAGCCAAATGGAGTTGTTCTCCCACAAGAACCACTCGGCTGATTCTTCTTCAATATGCGGTTCACCAACATGCAGTGTTTCCTTGATTGAATTAGCTCTCACACCAATATTTGCACCTAGAGCCTTTGTATTGAGGGCTATCTGAAAAAGGCTTTGGCTAGGAAGTTGTCTGTGAGAGTGGAGTTGGTGGCATGTGAAACCCAACTGTGGAGCATTGGTTTGTGAGGGATACTCTACCAGATTCATTCCTAGATAATGCACTCAAAGGGCATTAAGCCTAGAGTGTGAAAACTGAGTTTCCTTGAGAGCTGCTTGGAAGCCTGATGGTGTGTGAAGTTAGTGAGCCAAATGGAGTTGTTCTCCCACAAGAACCACTCGGCTGATTCTTCTTCAATATGCGCTTCACCAACATGCAGTGTTTCCTTGATTGAATGAGCTCTCACACCAATATTTGCGCCTAGAGCCTATGCATTGAGGGCTATCTGAAAACGGCTTTGGCGCTGAAGTTGTCTGTGAAAGTGGAGGTGGTGGCATGCTAAACCCGCATGTGGAGCATTGGTTTGTGTGGAATACTCTACCAGGTTCATTCCTAGATAATGCACTCAAAGGGCATTAGGCCTAGAGTGTGAAAACTGATTTTCCTTGAGAGCTGCTTGGAAGCCTGATGGTGTGTGAAGTTAGTGAGCCAAATGGAGTTGTTCTCCCACAAGAACCACTCGGCTGATTCTTCTTCAATATGCGCTTCACCAACATGCAGTGTTTCCTTGATTGAATGAGCTCTCACACCAATATTTGCGCCTAGAGCCTTTGCATTGAGGGCTATCTGAAAACGGCTTTGGCGTTGAAGTTGTCTGTGAATGTGGAGTTGGTGGCATGTGAAACCCGCATGTGGAGCATTGGTTTGTGTGGGATGCTCACCAAGCTTCATTTCAGTCCTAGGCACTCAAAGGGCATTAAGCCTAGAGTGTGAAAACTGAGTTTCCTTGAGAGCTGCTTGGAAACCTGATGGTGTGTGAAGTTAGTGAGCCAAATGGAGTTGTTCTCCCACAAGAACCACTCAGCTGATTCTTCTTCAATATGCGCTTCACCAACATGCAGTGTTTCCTTGATTGAATTAGCTCTCACACCAATACTTGCACCTAGAGCCTTTGTATTGAGGGCTATCTGAAAACGGCTTTGGCGCTGAAGTTGTCTGTAAAAGTGGAGGTGGTGGCATGTGAAACCCGCATGTGGAGCATTGGTTTGTGTGGGAAGCTCACCAAGCTTCATTTCAGTCCTACATAATGCACTCAAAGGGCATTAAGGCTAGAGTATGAAAACTGAGTTTCCTTGAGAGCTGCTTGGAAGCCTGATGGTGTGTGAAGTTAGTGAGCCAAATGGAGTTGTTCTCCCACAAGAACCACTCGGCTGATTCTTCTTCAATATGCGCTTCACCAACATGCACTGTTTCCTTGATTGAATGAGCTCTCACACCAATATTTGCGCCTAGAGATTTTGCATTGAGGGCTATCTGAAAGCGGCTTTGGCGCTGAAGTTGTCTGTGAAAGTGGAGTTGGTGGCATGTGAAACCCGCATGTGGAGCATTGGTTTGTGTGGGATGCTGACCAAGCTTCATTTTAGTCCTAGGCACTCAAAGGGCATTAAGCCTAGAGTATGAAAACTGAGTTTCCTTGAGAGCTGCTTGGAAGCCTGATGGTGTGTGAAGTTAGTGAGCCAAATGGAGTTGTTCTCCCACAAGAACCACTCATCTGATTCTTCTTCAATATGCGCTTCACCAACATGCAGTGTTTCCTTGATTGAATTAGCTCTCACACCAATATTTGCGCCTAAAGCCTTTGTATTGAGGGCTATCTGAAAACGGCTTTGGCGCTGAAGTTGTCTGTGAAAGTGGAGTTGGTGGCATGTGAAACCAGCATGTGGAGCATTGGTTTGTGTGCAATTCTCTACCAGGTTCATTCCTAGAGAAAACACTCAAATGCATTAAGGCTAGAGTATGAAAACTGAGGTTCCTTGAGAGCTGCTTGGAAGCCTGATGGTGTGTGAAGT
This sequence comes from Ochotona princeps, assembly GCF_030435755.1. NCBI lineage: Eukaryota > Metazoa > Chordata > Mammalia > Lagomorpha > Ochotonidae > Ochotona > Ochotona princeps. The sequence goes on along the minus strand of NW_026696737.1, from coordinate 63,668 downwards.
TAGTGAGCCAAATGGAGTTGTTCTCCCACAAGAACCACTATGCTGATTCTTCTTCAATATGCGCTTCACCAACATGCAGTGTTTCCTTGATTGAATGAGCTCTCACACCAATATTTGCGCCTAGAGCCTTTGGCCTGAGGTCTATCTGAAAGCGGCTTTAGCGTTGAAGTTGTCTGTGAATGTGGAGTTGGTGGCATGTGAAACCCGCATGTGGAGCATTGGTTTGTGTGGGATGCTCACCAAGCTTCATTTCAGTCCTAGGCACTCAAAGGGTAATAAGCGTAGAGTATGAAAACTGAGTTTCTTTGAGAGCTGCTTGGAAGCCTGATGGTGTGTGAAGTTAGTGAGCCAAATGGAGTTGTTCTCCCACAAGAACCACTTGGCTGATTCTTCTTCCATATGCGTTTCACCAACATGCAGTGTTTCCTTGATTGAATTAGCTCTCACACCAATATTTGCGCCTAGAGCCTTTGTATTGAGGGCTATCTGAAAACGGCTTTGGCGCTGAAGTTGTCTGTGAATGTGGAGTTGGTGGCATGTGAAACCCGCATGTGGAGCATTGGTTTGTGTGGGAAGCTCACCAAGTTTCATTTCAGTCCTAGATAATGCAGTCAAAGGGCATTAAGCCTAGAGTATGAAAACTGAGTTTCCTTGAGAGCTGCTTGGAAGCCTGATGGTGTGTGAAGTTAGTGAGCCAAATGGAGTTGTTCTCCCACAAGAACCACTCGGCTGATTCTTCTTCAATATGCGCTTCACCAACATGTAGTGGTTCCTTGATTGAATTAGCTCTCACAGATTATTTGTGCCTAGAGACTTTGCATTGAGGGCTATCTTTAAGCGGCTTTGGCGCTGAAGTTGTCTGTGAAAGTGGAGGTGGTGGCATGTGAAACCCGCATGTGGAGCATTGGTTTGTGTGGAATACTCTACCAGGTTCATTCCTAGATAATGCACTCAAAGGTCAATAAGTGTAGAGTATGAAAACTGAGTTTCCTTGAGAGCTGCTTTGAAGCCTGATGGTGTGTGAAGTTAGTGAGCCAAATGCAGTTGTTCTCCCACAAGAACCACTCGGCTGATTCTTCTTCAATATGCGCTTCACCAACATGCAGTGTTTCCTTGATTGAATGAGCTCTCACACCAATATTTGCGCCTAGAGCCTTTGCTTTGAGGGCTATCTGAAAGCGGCTTTGGCGTTGAAGTTGTCTGTGAATGTGGAGTTGGTGGCATGTGAAACCCGCATGTGGAGCATTGGTTTGTGTGGGATGCTGCCCAAGCTTCATTTCAGTCCTAGGCACTCAAAGGGCATTAAGCCTAGAGTGTGAAAACTGATTTTAATTGAGAGCTGCTTGGAAGCCTGATGGTGTGTGAAGTTAGTGAGCCAAATGGAGTTGTTCTCCCACAAGAACCACTCAGCTGATTCTTCTTCAATATGTGCTTCACCAACATGCAGTGTTTCCTTGATTGAATGAGCTCTCACACCAAAACTTGCACCTAGAGCCTTTGTATTGAGGGCTATCTGAAAACGGCTTTGGCGCTGAAGTTGTCTGTAAAAGTGGAGGTGGTGGCATGTGAAACCCGCATGTGGAGCATTGGTTTGTGTGGGAAGCTCACCAAGGTTCATTTCAGTCCTACATAATGCACTCAAAGGGCATTAAGGCTAGAGTGTGAAAACTGAGTTTCCTTGAAAGCTGCTTGGAAACCTGATGGTGTGTGAAGTTAGTGAGCCAAATGGAGTTGTTCTCCCACAAGAACCACTCGGCTGATTCTTCTTCAATATGCGCTTCACCAACATGCAGTGTTTCCTTGATTGAATTAGCTCTCACACCAATATTTGCGCCTAGAGCCTTTGATCTGATGGCTATCTGAAAGCGGCTTTAGCGTTGAAGTTGTCTGTGAATGTGGAGTTGGTGGCATGTGAAACCCGTATGTGGAGCATTGGTTTGTGTGGGATGCTCACCAAGCTTCATTTCATTCCTAGAATATGCACTCAAAGGTCAAAAAGTGTAGAGTATGAAAACTGAGTTTCCTTGAGAGCTGCTTGGAAGCCTGATGGTGTGTGAAGTTAGTGAGCCAAATGGAGTTTTTCTCCCACAAGAACCACTCAGCTGATTCTTCTTCAATATGCACTTCACCAACATGCAGTGTTTCCTTGATTGAATTAGCTCTCACACAAATATTTGCGCCTAGAGCCTTTGTATTGAGGGCTATCTGAAAACGGCTTTGGCGCTGAAGTTGTCTGTGAATGTGGAGTTGGTGGCATGTGAAACCCGCATGTGGAGCATTGGTTTGTGTGGGAAGCTCAACCAGGTTCATTCCTAGATAATGCACTCAGAGGGCTTTAAGCAGAGAGTTTGAAAACTGAGATTCCTTGAGAGCTGCTTGGAAGCCTGATGGTGTGTGAAGTTAGTGAGCCAAATGGAGTTGTTCTCCCACAAGAACCACTCGGCTGATTCTTCTTCAATATGCGTTTCACCAACATGCAGTGTTTCCTTGATTGAAAGAACTCTCACACCAATATTTGCACCTAGAGGCTTTGTATTGAGGGCTATCTGAAAATGGCTTTGGCGCTGAAGTTGTCTGTGAATGTGGATTTGGTGGCGTGTGAAAACCACATGTGGTCATTCGTTTGTGTGGGATACTCTACCAGGTTCATTCCTAGATAATGCACTCAAAGGACATTAAGCAGAGAGTGTGAAAACTGAGTTTCCTTGAGAGCTGCTTGGAAGCCTGATGGTGTGTGAAGTTAGTGAGCCAAATGGAGTTGTTCTCCCACAAGAACCACTCTGCTGATTCTTCTTCAAATTGCGCTTCACCAACATGCAGTGTTTCCTTGATTGAATTAGCTCTCACACCAATATTTGCGCCTAGAGCCTTTGCTTTGAGGGCTATCTGAAAGCGGCTTTAGCGCTGAAGTTGTCTGTGAATGTGGAGTTGGTGGCATGTGAAACCCGCATGTGGAGCATTGGTTTGTGTGGGAAGCTCACCAAGGTTCATTTCAGTCCTACATAATGCACTCAAAGGGCATTAAGGCTAGAGTGTGAAAACTGAGTTTCCTTGAGAGCTGCTTGGAAGCCTGATGGTGTGTTAAGTTAGTGAGCCAAATGGAGTTGTTCTCCCACAAAACCACTCGGCTGATTCTTCTTCAATATGCGCTTCACCAACATGCAGTGGTTCCTTGATTGAAAGAGCTCTCACACCAATATTTGCACCTAGAGGCTTTGCATTGAGGGCTATCTGAAAACGGCTTTGGCGCTGAAGTTGTCTGTGAATGTTGACTTGGTGGCGTGTGAAAACCAGCATGTTGTCATTCGTTTGTGTGGGATACTCTACCAGGTTCATTCCTAGATAATGCACTCAAAGGACATTAAGCCTAGAGTGTGAAAACTGAGTTTCCTTGAGAGCTGCTTGGAAGCCTGATGGTGTGTGAAGTTAGTGAGCCAAATGGAGTTGTTCTCCCACAAGAACCACTCGGCTGATTCTTCTTCAATATGCGCTTCACCAACATGCAGTGTTTCCTTGATTGAATGAGCTCTCACACCAATATTTGCGTCTAGAGCCTTTGTATTGAGGGCTATCTGAAAGCGGCTTTGGCGCTGAAGTTGTCTGTGAATGTGGAGTTGGTGGCATGTGAAACCCGCATGTGGAGCATTGGTATGTGTGGGATGCTGTACCAGGTTCTTTTCCTACATAAGGCAGTCAAAGGGCATTAAGCCTAGAGTGTGAAAACTGAGTTTCCTTGAGAGCTACTTGGAAGCCTGATGGTGTGTGAAGTTAGTGAGCCAAATGGAGTTGTTCTCCCACAAGAACCACTCGGCTGATTCTTCTTCAATATGCGCTTCACCAACATGCAGTGTTTCCTTGATTGAATTAGCTCTCACACCAATATTTGCGCCTAGAGCCTTTGATCTGATGGCTATCTGAAAGCGGCTTTAGCGTTGAAGTTGTCTGTGAATGTGGAGTTGGTGGCATGTGAAACCCGCATGTGGAGCATTGGTTTGTGTGGGATGCTCACCAAGCATCATTTCAGTCCTAGATAATGCACTCAAAGGTCAATAAGTGTAGAGTATGAAAACTGAGTTTCCTTGAGAGCTGCTTGGAAGCCTGATGGTGTGTGAATTTAGTGAGCCAAATGGAGTTTTTCTCCCACAAGAACCACTCAGCTGATTCTTCTTCAATATGCACTTCACCAACATGCAGTGTTTCCTTGATTGAATTAGCTCTCACACCAATATTTGCGCCTAGAGCCTTTGTATTGAGGGCTATCTGAAAACGGCTTTGGCGCTGAAATTGTCTGTGAATGTGGAGTTGGTGGCATGTGAAACCCGCATGTGGAGCATTGGTTTGTGTGGGAAGCTCAACCAGGTTCATTCCTAGATAATGCACTCAAATGGCTTTAAGCAGAGAGTTTGAAAACTGAGATTCCTTGAGAGCTGCTTGGAAGCCTGATGGTGTGTGAAGTTAGTGAGCCAAATGGAGTTGTTCTCCCACAAGAACCACTCGGCTGATTCTTCTTCAATATGCGCTTCACCAACATGCAGTGTTTCCTTGATTGAATTAGCTCTCACACCAATATTTGCGCCTAGAGCCTTTGATCTGATGGCTATCTGAAAGCGGCTTTAGCGTTGAAGTTGTCTGTGAATGTGGAGTTGGTGGCATGTGAAACCCGCATGTGGAGCATTGGTTTGTGTGGGATGCTCACCAAGCTTCATTTCAGTCCTAGATAATGCACTCAAAGGTCAATAAGTGTAGAGTATGAAAACTGAGTTTCCTTGAGAGCTGCTTGGAAGCCTGATGGTGTGTGAAGTTAGTGAGCCAAATGGAGTTGTTCTCCCACAAGAACCACTCGGCTGATTCTTCTTCAATATGCGCTTCACCAACATGCAGTGTTTCCTTGATTGAATTAGCTCTCACACCAATATTTGCGCCTAGAGCCTTTGATCTGATGGCTATCTGAAAGCGGCTTTAGCGTTGAAGTTGTCTGTGAATGTGGAGTTGGTGGCATGTGAAACCCGCATGTGGAGCATTGGTTTGTGTGGGATGCTCACCAAACTTCATTTCAGTCCTAGATAATGCACTCAAAGGTCAATAAGTGTAGAGTATGAAAACTGAGTTTCCTTGAGAGCTGCTTGGAAGCCTGATGGTGTGTGAAGTTAGTGAGCCAAATGGAGTTGTTCTCCCACAAGAACCACTCATCTGATTCTTCTTCAATATGTGCTTCACCAACATGCAGTGTTTCCTTGATTGAATTAGCTCTCACACCAATATTTGCGCCTAAAGCCTTTGTATTGAGGGCTATCTGAAAACGGCTTTGGCGCTGAAGTTGTCTGTGAAAGTGGAGTTGGTGGCATGTGAAACCAGCATGTGGAGCATTGGTTTGTGTGCAATTCTCTACCAGGTTCATTCCTAGAGAAAACACTCAAATGCATTAAGCCTAGAGTGTGAAAACTGAGGTTCCTTGAGAGCTGCTTGGAAGCCTGATGGTGTGTGAAGTTAGTGAGCCAAATGGAGTTGTTCTCCCACAAGAACCACTCGGCTGATTCTTCTTCAATATGCGCTTCACCAACATGCAGTGTTTCCTTGATTGAATTAGCTCTCACACCAATATTTGCGCCTAGAGCCTTTGATCTGATGGCTATCTGAAAGCGGCTTTAGCGTTGAAGTTGTCTGTGAATGTGGAGTTGGTGGCATGTGAAACCCGCATGTGGAGCATTGGTTTGTGTGGGATGCTCACCAAGCTTCATTTCAGTCCTAGATAATGCACTCAAAGGTCAATAAGTGTAGAGTATGAAAACTGAGTTTCCTTGAGAGCTGCTTGGAAGCCTGATGGTGTGTGAAGTTAGTGAGCCAAATGGAGTTGTTCTCCCACAAGAACCACTCATCTGATTCTTCTTCAATATGCGCTTCACCAACATGCAGTGTTTCCTTGATTGAATTAGCTCTCACACCAATATTTGCGCCTAAAGCCTTTGTATTGAGGGCTATCTGAAAACGGCTTTGGCGCTGAAGTTGTCTGTGAAAGTGGAGTTGGTGGCATGTGAAACCAGCATGTGGAGCATTGGTTTGTGTGCAATTCTCTACCAGGTTCATTCCTAGAGAAAACACTCAAATGCATTAAGCCTAGAGTGTGAAAACTGAGGTTCCTTGAGAGCTGCTTGGAAGCCTGATGGTGTGTGAAGTTAGTGAGCCAAATGGAGTTGTTCTCCCACAAGAACCACTCAGCTGATTCTTCTTCAATATGTGCTTCACCAACATGCAGTGTTTCCTTGATTGAATGAGCTCTCACACCAAAACTTGCACCTAGAGCCTTTGTATTGAGGGCTATCTGAAAACGGCTTTGGCGCTGAAGTTGTCTGTAAAAGTGGAGGTGGTGGCATGTGAAACCCGCATGTGGAGCATTGGTTTGTGTGGGAAGCTCACCAAGGTTCATTTCAGTCCTACATAATGCACTCAAAGGGCATTAAGGCTAGAGTGTGAAAACTGAGTTTCCTTGAAAGCTGCTTGGAAACCTGATGGTGTGTGAAGTTAGTGAGCCAAATGGAGTTGTTCTCCCACAAGAACCACTCGGCTGATTCTTCTTCAATATGCGCTTCACCAACATGCAGTGTTTCCTTGATTGAATTAGCTCTCACACCAATATTTGCGCCTAGAGCCTTTGATCTGATGGCTATCTGAAAGCGGCTTTAGCGTTGAAGTTGTCTGTGAATGTGGAGTTGGTGGCATGTGAAACCCGTATGTGGAGCATTGGTTTGTGTGGGATGCTCACCAAGCTTCATTTCATTCCTAGAATATGCACTCAAAGGTCAAAAAGTGTAGAGTATGAAAACTGAGTTTCCTTGAGAGCTGCTTGGAAGCCTGATGGTGTGTGAAGTTAGTGAGCCAAATGGAGTTTTTCTCCCACAAGAACCACTCAGCTGATTCTTCTTCAATATGCACTTCACCAACATGCAGTGTTTCCTTGATTGAATTAGCTCTCACACAAATATTTGCGCCTAGAGCCTTTGTATTGAGGGCTATCTGAAAACGGCTTTGGCGCTGAAGTTGTCTGTGAATGTGGAGTTGGTGGCATGTGAAACCCGCATGTGGAGCATTGGTTTGTGTGGGAAGCTCAACCAGGTTCATTCCTGGATAATGCACTCAAAGGGCTTTAAGCAGAGAGTTTGAAAACTGAGATTCCTTGAGAGCTGCTTGGAAGCCTGATGGTGTGTGAAGTTAGTGAGCCAAATGGAGTTGTTCTCCCACAAGAACCACTCGGCTGATTCTTCTTCAATATGCGTTTCACCAACATGCAGTGTTTCCTTGATTGAAAGAACTCTCACACCAATATTTGCACCTAGAGGCTTTGCATTGAGGGCTATCTGAAAATGGCTTTGGCGCTGAAGTTGTCTGTGAATGTGGATTTGGTGGCGTGTGAAAACCACATGTGGTCATTCGTTTGTGTGGGATACTCTACCAGGTTCATTCCTAGATAATGCACTCAAAGGACATTAAGCAGAGAGTGTGAAAACTGAGTTTCCTTGAGAGCTGCTTGGAAGCCTGATGGTGTGTGAAGTTAGTGAGCCAAATGGAGTTGTTCTCCCACAAGAACCACTCGGCTGATTCTTCTTCAATATGCGCTTCACCAACATGCAGTGTTTCCTTGATTGAATGAGCTCTCACACCAATATTTGCGCCTAGAGCCTTTGCTTTGAGGGCTATCTGAAAGCGGCTTTAGCGCTGAAGTTGTCTGTGAATGTGGAGTTGGTGGCATGTGAAACCCGCATGTGGAGCATTGGTTTGTGTGGGAAGCTCACCAAGGTTCATTTCAGTCCTACATAATGCACTCAAAGGGCATTAAGGCTAGAGTGTGAAAACTGAGTTTCCTTGAGAGCTGCTTGGAAGCCTGATGGTGTGTTAAGTTAGTGAGCCAAATGGAGTTGTTCTCCCACAAAACCACTCGGCTGATTCTTCTTCAATATGCGCTTCACCAACATGCAGTGGTTCCTTGATTGAAAGAGCTCTCACACCAATATTTGCACCTAGAGGCTTTGCATTGAGGGCTATCTGAAAACGGCTTTGGCGCTGAAGTTGTCTGTGAATGTTGACTTGGTGGCGTGTGAAAACCAGCATGTTGTCATTCGTTTGTGTGGGATACTCTACCAGGTTCATTCCTAGATAATGCACTCAAAGGGCATTAAGGCTAGAGTGTGAAAACTGAGTTTCCTTGAGAGCTGCTTGGAAGCCTGATGGTGTGTGAAGTTAGTGAGCCAAATGGAGTTGTTCTCCCACAAGAACCACTCGGCTGATTCTTCTTCAATATGCGCTTCACCAACATGCAGTGTTTCCTTGATTGAATGAGCTCTCACACCAATATTTGCGTCTAGAGCCTTTGTATTGAGGGCTATCTGAAAGCGGCTTTGGCGCTGAAGTTGTCTGTGAATGTGGAGTTGGTGGCATGTGAAACCCGCATGTGGAGCATTGGTATGTGTGGGATGCTGTACCAGGTTCTTTCCTACATAAGGCAGTCAAAGGGCATTAAGCCTAGAGTGTGAAAACTGAGTTTCCTTGAGAGCTACTTGGAAGCCTGATGGTGTGTGAAGTTAGTGAGCCAAATGGAGTTGTTCTCCCACAAGAACCACTCGGCTGATTCTTCTTCAATATGCGCTTCACCAACATGCAGTGTTTCCTTGATTGAATTAGCTCTCACACCAATATTTGCGCCTAGAGCCTTTGATCTGATGGCTATCTGAAAGCGGCTTTAGCGTTGAAGTTGTCTGTGAATGTGGAGTTGGTGGCATGTGAAACCCGCATGTGGAGCATTGGTTTGTGTGGGATACTCACCAAGCTTCATTTCAGTCCTAGATAATGCACTCAAAGGTCAATAAGTGTAGAGTATGAAAACTGAGTTTCCTTGAGAGCTGCTTGGAAGCCTGATGGTGTGTGAAGTTAGTGAGCCAAATGGAGTTTTTCTCCCACAAGAACCACTCAGCTGATTCTTCTTCAATATGCACTTCACCAACATGCAGTGTTTCCTTGATTGAATTAGCTCTCACACCAATATTTGCGCCTAGAGCCTTTGTATTGAGGGCTATCTGAAAACGGCTTTGGCGCTGAAATTGTCTGTGAATGTGGAGTTGGTGGCATGTGAAACCCGCATGTGGAGCATTGGTTTGTGTGGGAAGCTCAACCAGGTTCATTCCTAGATAATGCACTCAAAGGGCTTTAAGCAGAGAGTTTGAAAACTGAGATTCCTTGAGAGCTGCTTGGAAGCCTGATGGTGTGTGAAGTTAGTGAGCCAAATGGAGTTGTTCTCCCACAAGAACCACTCGGCTGATTCTTCTTCAATATGCGTTTCACCAACATGCAGTGTTTCCTTGATTGAAAGAACTCTCACACCAATATTTGCACCTAGAGGCTTTGCATTGAGGGCTATCTGAAAATGGCTTTGGCGCTGAAGTTGTCTGTGAATGTGGATTTGGTGGCGTGTGAAAACCACATGTGGTCATTCGTTTGTGTGGGATACTCTACCAGGTTCATTCCTAGATAATGCACTCAAAGGACATTAAGCCTAGAGTGTGAAAACTGAGTTTCCTTGAGAGCTGCTTGGAAGCCTGATGGTGTGTGAAGTTAGTGAGCCAAATGGAGTTGTTCTCCCACAAGAACCACTCGGCTGATTCTTCTTCAATATGCGCTTCACCAACATGCAGTGTTTCCTTGATTGAATGAGCTCTCACACCAATATTTGCGCCTAGAGCCTTTGCTTTGAGGGCTATCTGAAAGCGGCTTTAGCGCTGAAGTTGTCTGTGAATGTGGAGTTGGTGGCATGTGAAACCCGCATGTGGAGCATTGGTTTGTGTGGGAAGCTCACCAAGGTTCATTTCAGTCCTACATAATGCACTCAAAGGGCATTAAGGCTAGAGTGTGAAAACTGAGTTTCCTTGAGAGCTGCTTGGAAGCCTAATGGTGTGTTAAGTTAGTGAGCCAAATGGAGTTGTTCTCCCACAAAACCACTCGGCTGATTCTTCTTCAATATGCGCTTCACCAACATGCAGTGGTTCCTTGATTGAAAGAGCTCTCACACCAATATTTGCACCTAGAGGCTTTGCATTGAGGGCTATCTGAAAACGGCTTTGGCGCTGAAGTTGTCTGTGAATGTTGACTTGGTGGCGTGTGAAAACCAGCATGTTGTCATTCGTTTGTGTGGGATACTCTACCAGGTTCATTCCTAGATAATGCACTCAAAGGACATTAAGCAGAGAGTGTGAAAACTGAGTTTCCTTGAGAGCTGCTTGGAAGCCTGATGGTGTGTGAAGTTAGTGAGCCAAATGGAGTTGTTCTCCCACAAGAACCACTCGGCTGATTCTTCTTCAATATGCGCTTCACCAACATGCAGTGTTTCCTTGATTGAATGAGCTCTCACACCAATATTTGCGTCTAGAGCCTTTGTATTGAGGGCTATCTGAAAGCGGCTTTGGCGCTGAAGTTGTCTGTGAATGTGGAGTTGGTGGCATGTGAAACCCGCATGTGGAGCATTGGTATGTGTGGGATGCTGTACCAGGTTCTTTCCTACATAAGGCAGTCAAAGGGCATTAAGCCTAGAGTGTGAAAACTGAGTTTCCTTGAGAGCTACTTGGAAGCCTGATGGTGTGTGAAGTTAGTGAGCCAAATGGAGTTGTTCTCCCACAAGAACCACTCGGCTGATTCTTCTTCAATATGCGCTTCACCAACATGCAGTGTTTCCTTGATTGAATTAGCTCTCACACCAATATTTGCGCCTAGAGCCTTTGATCTGATGGCTATCTGAAAGCGGCTTTAGCGTTGAAGTTGTCTGTGAATGTGGAGTTGGTGGCATGTGAAACCCGCATGTGGAGCATTGGTTTGTGTGGGATGCTCACCAAGCTTCATTTCAGTCCTAGATAATGCACTCAAAGGTCAATAAGTGTAGAGTATGAAAACTGAGTTTCCTTGAGAGCTGCTTGGAAGCCTGATGGTGTGTGAATTTAGTGAGCCAAATGGAGTTTTTCTCCCACAAGAACCACTCAGCTGATTCTTCTTCAATATGCACTTCACCAACATGCAGTGTTTCCTTGATTGAATTAGCTCTCACACCAATATTTGCGCCTAGAGCCTTTGTATTGAGGGCTATCTGAAAACGGCTTTGGCGCTGAAATTGTCTGTGAATGTGGAGTTGGTGGCATGTGAAACCCGCATGTGGAGCATTGGTTTGTGTGGGAAGCTCAACCAGGTTCATTCCTAGATAATGCACTCAAATGGCTTTAAGCAGAGAGTTTGAAAACTGAGATTCCTTGAGAGCTGCTTGGAAGCCTGATGGTGTGTGAAGTTAGTGAGCCAAATGGAGTTGTTCTCCCACAAGAACCACTCGGCTGATTCTTCTTCAATATGCGTTTCACCAACATGCAGTGTTTCCTTGATTGAAAGAACTCTCACACCAATATTTGCACCTAGAGGCTTTGCATTGAGGGCTATCTGAAAACGGCTTTGGCGCTGAAGTTGTCTGTGAATGTGGATTTGGTGGCGTGTGAAAACCACATGTGGTCATTCGTTTGTGTGGGATACTCTACCAGGTTCATTACTAGATAATGCACTCAAAGGACATTAAGCAGAGAGTGTGAAAACTGAGTTTCCTTGAGAGCTGCTTGGAAGCCTGATGGTGTGTGAAGTTAGTGAGCCAAATGGAGTTGTTCTCCCACAAGAACCACTCGGCTGATTCTTCTTCAAATTGCGCTTCACCAACATGCAGTGTTTCCTTGATTGAATTAGCTCTCACACCAATATTTGCGCCTAGAGCCTTTGCTTTGAGGGCTATCTGAAAGCGGCTTTAGCGCTGAAGTTGTCTGTGAATGTGGAGTTGGTGGCATGTGAAACCCGCATGTGGAGCATTGGTTTGTGTGGGATGCTCACCAAGCTTCATTTCAGTCCTAGGCACTCAAAGGTCAATAAGCCTAGAGTGTGAAAACTGAGTTTCCTTGAGAGCTGCTTGGAAGCCTGATGGTGTGTTAAGTTAGTGAGCCAAATGGAATTGTTCTCCCACAAAAACCACTCGGCTGATTCTTCTTCAATATGCGCTTCACCAACATGCATTGGTTCCTTGATTGAAAGAGCTCTCACACCAATATTTGCACCTAGAGGCTTTGCATTGAGGGCTATCTGAAAACGGCTTTGGCGCTGAAGTTGTCTGTGAATGTGGACTTGGTGGCGTGTGAAAACCAGCATGTGGTCATTCGTTTGTGTGGGATACTCTACCAGGTTCATTCCTAGATAATGCACTCAAAGGACATTAAGCAGAGAGTGTGAAACCTGAGTTTCCTTGAGAGCTGCTTGGAAGCCTGATGGTGTGTGAAGTTAGTGAGCCAAATGGAGTTGTTTTCCCACAAGAACCACTCGGCTGATTCTTCTTCAAATTGCGCTTCACCAACATGCAGTGTTTCCTTGATTGAATTAGCTCTCGCACCAGTATTTGCGCCTAGAGCCTTTGCTTTGAGGGCTATCTGAAAGCGGCTTTAGCGCTGAAGTTGTCTGTGAATGTGGAGTTGGTGGCATGTGAAACCCGCATGTGGAGCATTGGTTTGTGTGGGATGCTCACCAAGCTTCATTTCAGTCCTAGGCACTCAAAGGTCAATAAGCCTAGAGTGTGAAAACTGAGTTTCCTTGAGAGCTGCTTGGAAGCCTGATGGTGTGTTAAGTTAGTGAGCCAAATGGAGTTGTTCTCCCACAAAACCACTCAGCTGATTCTTCTTCAATATGCGTTTCACCAACATGCAGTGTTTCCTTCATTGAATTAGCTCTCACACCAATATTTGCGCCTAGAGCCTTTGAATTGAGGGCTATCTGAAAACGGTTTTGGCGCTGAAGTTGTCTGTGAACGTGGAGTTGGTGGCATGTGAAACCCGCATGTGGAGCATTGGTTTGTGTGGGATGCTCACCAAGCTTCATTTCAGTCCTAGGCACTCAAAGGTCAATAAGCCTAGAGTGTGAAAACTGAGTTTCCTTGAGAGCTGCTTGGAAGCCTGATGGTGTGTGAAGTTAGTGAGCCAAATGGAGTTGTTCTCCCACAAGAACCACTCGGCTGATTCTTCTTCAAATTGCGCTTCACCAACATGCAGTGTTTCCTTGATTGAATTAGCTCTCACACCAATATTTGCACCTAGAGCCTTTGCTTTGAGGGCTATCTGAAAGCGGCTTTAGCGCTGAAGTTTTCTGTGAAAGTGGAGTTGGTGGCATGTGAAACCCGCATGTGGAGCATTGGTTTGTGTTGGCTACTCTAGCAGGTTCATTCCTAGATAATGCACTCAAAGGGCATTAAGCCTAAAATATGGAAACTGAGATTCCTTGAGAGCTGCTTGGAAGCCTGATGGTGTATGAAGTTAGTGAGCCAAATGGAGTTGTTCTCCCACAAGAACCACCCGGCTGATTCTTCTTCAATATGCGCTTCACCAACATGCAGTGTTTCCTTGATTGAATTAGCTCTCACACCAATAGTTACGCCTAGAGCCTTTGCTTTGAGGGCTATCTGAAAACGGCTTTGGCGTTGAAGTTGTCTGTGAATGTGGAGTTGGTGGCATGTGAAACCCGCATGTGGAGCATTGGTTTGTGTGGAAAGCTCTACCAGGTTCATTCCTAGATAATGCACTCAAAGGCATTAAGCCTAGAGTGTGAAAACTGAGTTTCATTGAGAGCTGCTTGGAAGCCTGATGGTGTGTGAAGTTAGTGAGCCAAATGGAGTTGTTCTCCCACAAGAACCACTCGGCTGATTCTTCTTCAATATGCGCTTCACCAACATGCAGTGTTTCCTTGATTGAATTAGCTCTCACACAAATATTTGCGCCTAGAATCTTTGCATTGAGGGCTATCTGAAAACGGCTTTGGCGCTGAAGTTGTCTGTGAACGTGGAGTTGGTGGCATGTGAAACCCGCATGTGGAGCATTGGTTTGTGTGGGAAGCTCACCAAGCTTCATTTCAGTCTTAGATAATGCACTCAAAGGGCATTAAGCCTAGAGTATGAAAACTGAGTTTCCTTGAGAGCTGCTTGGAAGCCTGATGGTGTGTGAAGTTAGTGAGCCAAATGCAGTTGTTCTCCCACAAGAACCACTCGGCTGATTCTTCTTCAATATGCGCTTCACCAACATGCAGTGTTTCCTTGATTGAATTAGCTCTTACACCAATATTTGCGCCAAGAGCCTTTGCTTTGAGGGCTATCTGAAAGCGGCTTTGGCGCTGAAGTTGTCTGTGAATGTGGAGTTGGTGGCATGTGAAACCCGCATGTGGAGCATTGGTATGTGTGGGATGCTGTACCAGGTTCTTTCCTACATAAGGCAGTCAAAGGGCATTAAGCCTAGAGTGTGAAAACTGAGTTTCCTTGAGAGCTACTTGGAAGCCTGATGGTGTGTGAAGTTAGTGAGCCAAATGGAGTTGTTCTCCCACAAGAACCACTCGGCTGATTCTTCTTCAATATGCGCTTCACCAACATGCAGTGTTTCCTTGATTGAATTAGCTCTCACACCAATATTTGCGCCTAGAGCCTTTGATCTGATGGCTATCTGAAAGCGGCTTTAGCGTTGAAGTTGTCTGTGAATGTGGAGTTGGTGGCATGTGAAACCCGAATGTGGAGGATTGGTTTGTGTGGGATGCTCACCAAGCTTCATTTCAGTCCTAGATAATGCACTCAAAGGTCAATAAGTGTAGAGTATGCTAAATGCCCATTGAGCGCATTGGACTGAAATGAAGTTTGCTGAGTATCGCACACAAACCAATGCTCCACATGCGGGTTTCACATGCTACCAACTCCACATTCACAGACAACTTCAGCGCCAAAGCCGTTTTCCCCTAGCCCCAAATGCAAAGGTTCTGGAATCACATATTCGTCTCTGAGTATGATAGGTCAAGGCAACACTGCATGTTGGTGACGGGCATTTTGAAGAAGCATCAGCCGAGTGCTTCTTGTGGGAGAACAACTCCATTTGGCTCACCAACGTCACACACCGTCAGGCTTACAAGCAGCTCTCAAGGAAACTCCGTTTTCACCCTTTATGCTAAATGCCCATTGAGCGCATTGGACTGAAATGAAGTTTGCTGAGTATCGCACACAAACCAATGCTCCACATGCGGGTTTCACATGCTACCATCTCCACATTCACAGACAACTTCAGCGCCAAAGCCGTTTTCCCCTAGCCCCAAATGCAAAGGTTCTGGAATCACATATTCGTCTCTGAGTATGATAGGTCAAGGCAACACTGCATGTTGGTGACGGGCATATTGAAGAAGCATCAGCCGAGTGCTTCTTGTGGGAGAACTACTCCATTTGGCTCACCAACGTCACACACCGTCAGGCTTACAGGCAGCTCTCAAGGAAACTCCGTTTTCACCCTTTATGCTAAATGCCCATTGAGCGCATTGGACTGAAATGAAGTTTGCTGAGTATCGCACACAAACCAATGCTCCACATGCGGGTTTCACATGCTACCAACTCCACATTCAGAGACAACTTCAGCGCCAAAGCCGTTTTCCCCTAGCCCCAAATGCAAAGGTTCTGGAATCACATATTCGTCTCTGAGTATGATAGGTCAAGGCAACACTGCATGTTGGTGACGGGCATATTGAAGAAGCATCAGCCGAGTGCTTCTTGTGGGAGAACAACTCCATTTGGCTCACCAATGTCACACACCGTCAGGCTTACAAGCAGCTCTCAAGGAAACTCCGTTTTCACCCTTTATGCTAAATGCCCATTGAGCGCATTGGACTGAAATGAAGTTTGCTGAGTATCGCACACAAACCAATGCTCCACATGCGGGTTTCCCATGCTACCAACTCCACATTCAGAGACAACTTCAGCGCCAAAGCCGTTTTCCCCTAGCCCCAAATGCAAAGGTTCTGGAATCACATATTCGTCTCTGAGTATGATAGGTCAAGGCAACACTGCATGTTGGTGACGGGCATTTTGAAGAAGCATCAGCCGAGTGCTTCTTGTGGGAGAACAACTCCATTTGGCTCACCAACGTCACACACCATCAGGCTTACAAGCAGCTCTCAAGGAAACTCCGTTTTCATCCTTAATGCTAAATGCCCATTGAGCGCATTGGACTGAAATGAAGTTTGCTGAGTATCGCACACAAACCAATGCTCCACATGCGGGTTTCACATGCTACCAACTCCACATTCACAGACAACTTCAGCGCCAAAGCCGTTTTCCCCCTAGCCCCAAATGCAAAGGTTCTGGAATCACATATTCGTCTCTGAGTATGATAGGTCAAGGCAACACTGCATGTTGGTGACGGGCATATTGAAGAAGCATCAGCCGAGTGCTTCTTGTGGGAGAACAACTCCATTTGGCTCACCAATGTCACACACCGTCAGGCTTACAAGCAGCTCTCAAGGAAACTCCGTTTTCACCTTTTATGCTAAATGCCCATTGAGCGCATTGGACTGAAATGAAGTTTGCTGAGTATCGCACACAAACCAATGCTCCACATGCGGGTTTCACATGCTACCAACTCCACATTCAGAGACAACTTCAGCGCCAAAGCCGTTTTCCCCTAGCCCCAAATGCAAAGGTTCTGGAATCACATATTCGTCTCTGAGTATGATAGGTCAAGGCAACACTGCATGTTGGTGATGGGCATATTGAAGAAGCATCAGCCGAGTGCTTCTTGTGGGAGAACAACTCCATTTGGCTCACCAACGTCACACACCATCAGGCTTACAAGCAGCTCTCAAGAGAACTCCGTTTTCATCCTTTATGCTAAATGCCCATTGAGCGCATTGGACTGAAATGAAGTTTGCTGAGTATTGCACACAAACCAATGCTCCACATGCGGGTTTCACATGCTACCAACTCCACATTCAGAGACAACTTCAGCGCCAAAGCCGTTTTCCCCTAGCCCCAAATGCAAAGGTTCTGGAATCACATATTCGTCTCTGAGTATGATAGGTCAAGGCAACACTGCATGTTGGTGACGGGCATATTGAAGAAGCATCAGCCGAGTGCTTCTTGTGGGAGAACAACTCCATTTGGCTCACCAACGTCACACACCGTCAGGCTTACAAGCAGCTCTCAAGGAAACTCCGTTTTCACCCTTTATGCTAAATGCCCATTGAGCGCATTGGACTGAAATGAAGTTTGCTGAGTATCGCACACAAACCAATGCTCCACATGCGGGTTTCACATGCTACCTACTCCACATTCAGAGACAACTTCAGCGCCAAAGCCGTTTTCCCCTAGCCCCAAATGCAAAGGTTCTGGAATCACATATTCGTCTCTGAGTATGATAGGTCAAGGCAACACTGCATGTTGGTGACGGGCATATTGAAGAAGCATCAGCCGAGTGCTTCTTGTGGGAGAACAACTCCATTTGGCTCACCAACGTCACACACCGTCAGGCTTACAAGCAGCTCTCAAGGAAACTCCGTTTTCACCCTTTATGCTAAATGCCCATTGAGCGCATTGGACTGAAATGAAGTTTGCTGAGTATCGCACACAAACCAATGCTCCACATGCGGGTTTCACATGCTACCATCTCCACATTCACAGACAACTTCAGCGCCAAAGCCGTTTTCCCCCTAGCCCCAAATGCAAAGGTTCTGGAATCACATATTCGTCTCTGAGTATGATAGGTCAAGGCAACACTGCATGTTGGTGACGCGCATATTGAAGAAGCATCAGCCAAGTGCTTCTTGTGGGAGAACTACTCCATTTGGCTCACCAACGTCACACACCGTCAGGCTTACAGGCAGCTCTCAAGGAAACTCCGTTTTCACCCTTTATGCTAAATGCCCATTGAGCGCATTGGACTGAAATGAAGTTTGCTGAGTATCGCACACAAACCAATGCTCCACATGCGGGTTTCACATGCTACCAACTCCACATTCAGAGACAACTTCAGCGCCAAAGCCGTTTTCCCCTAGCCCCAAATGCAAAGGTTCTGGAATCACATATTCGTCTCTGAGTATGATAGGTCAAGGCAACACTGCATGTTGGTGACGGGCATATTGAAGAAGCATCAGCCGAGTGCTTCTTGTGGGAGAACAACTCCATTTGGCTCACCAATGTCACACACCGTCAGGCTTACAAGCAGCTCTCAAGGAAACTCCGTTTTCACCCTTTATGCTAAATGCCCATTGAGCGCATTGGACTGAAATGAAGTTTGCTGAGTATCGCACACAAACCAATGCTCCACATGCGGGTTTCCCATGCTACCAACTCCACATTCAGAGACAACTTCAGCGCCAAAGCCGTTTTCCCCTAGCCCCAAATGCAAAGGTTCTGGAATCACATATTCGTCTCTGAGTATGATAGGTCAAGGCAACACTGCATGTTGGTGACGGGCATTTTGAAGAAGCATCAGCCGAGTGCTTCTTGTGGGAGAACAACTCCATTTGGCTCACCAACGTCACACACCATCAGGCTTACAAGCAGCTCTCAAGGAAACTCCGTTTTCATCCTTAATGCTAAATGCCCATTGAGCGCATTGGACTGAAATGAAGTTTGCTGAGTATCGCACACAAACCAATGCTCCACATGCGGGTTTCACATGCTACCAACTCCACATTCACAGACAACTTCAGCGCCAAAGCCGTTTTCCCCTAGCCCCAAATGCAAAGGTTCTGGAATCACATATTCGTCTCTGAGTATGATAGGTCAAGGCAACACTGCATGTTGGTGACGGGCATATTGAAGAAGCATCAGCCGAGTGCTTCTTGTGGGAGAACAACTCCATTTGGCTCACCAATGTCACACACCGTCAGGCTTACAAGCAGCTCTCAAGGAAACTCCGTTTTCACCTTTTATGCTAAATGCCCATTGAGCGCATTGGACTGAAATGAAGTTTGCTGAGTATCGCACACAAACCAATGCTCCACATGCGGGTTTCACATGCTACCAACTCCACATTCAGAGACAACTTCAGCGCCAAAGCCGTTTTCCCCTAGCCCCAAATGCAAAGGTTCTGGAATCACATATTCGTCTCTGAGTATGATAGGTCAAGGCAACACTGCATGTTGGTGATGGGCATATTGAAGAAGCATCAGCCGAGTGCTTCTTGTGGGAGAACAACTCCATTTGGCTCACCAACGTCACACACCATCAGGCTTACAAGCAGCTCTCAAGAGAACTCCGTTTTCATCCTTTATGCTAAATGCCCATTGAGCGCATTGGACTGAAATGAAGTTTGCTGAGTATTGCACACAAACCAATGCTCCACATGCGGGTTTCACATGCTACCAACTCCACATTCAGAGACAACTTCAGCGCCAAAGCCGTTTTCCCCTAGCCCCAAATGCAAAGGTTCTGGAATCACATATTCGTCTCTGAGTATGATAGGTCAAGGCAACACTGCATGTTGGTGACGGGCATATTGAAGAAGCATCAGCCGAGTGCTTCTTGTGGGAGAACAACTCCATTTGGCTCACCAACGTCACACACCGTCAGGCTTACAAGCAGCTCTCAAGGAAACTCCGTTTTCACCCTTTATGCTAAATGCCCATTGAGCGCATTGGACTGAAATGAAGTTTGCTGAGTATCGCACACAAACCAATGCTCCACATGCGGGTTTCACATGCTACCTACTCCACATTCAGAGACAACTTCAGCGCCAAAGCCGTTTTCCCCTAGCCCCAAATGCAAAGGTTCTGGAATCACATATTCGTCTCTGAGTATGATAGGTCAAGGCAACACTGCATGTTGGTGACGGGCATATTGAAGAAGCATCAGCCGAGTGCTTCTTGTGGGAGAACAACTCCATTTGGCTCACCAACGTCACACACCGTCAGGCTTACAAGCAGCTCTCAAGGAAACTCCGTTTTCACCCTTTATGCTAAATGCCCATTGAGCGCATTGGACTGAAATGAAGTTTGCTGAGTATCGCACACAAACCAATGCTCCACATGCGGGTTTCACATGCTACCATCTCCACATTCACAGACAACTTCAGCGCCAAAGCCGTTTTCCCCTAGCCCCAAATGCAAAGGTTCTGGAATCACATATTCGTCTCTGAGTATGATAGGTCAAGGCAACACTGCATGTTGGTGACGCGCATATTGAAGAAGCATCAGCCGAGTGCTTCTTGTGGGAGAACTACTCCATTTGGCTCACCAACGTCACACACCGTCAGGCTTACAGGCAGCTCTCAAGGAAACTCCGTTTTCACCCTTTATGCTAAATGCCCATTGAGCGCATTGGACTGAAATGAAGTTTGCTGAGTATCGCACACAAACCAATGCTCCACATGCGGGTTTCACATGCTACCAACTCCACATTCAGAGACAACTTCAGCGCCAAAGCCGTTTTCCCCTAGCCCCAAATGCAAAGGTTCTGGAATCACATATTCGTCTCTGAGTATGATAGGTCAAGGCAACACTGCATGTTGGTGACGGGCATTTTGAAGAAGCATCAGCCGAGTGCTTCTTGTGGGAGAACAACTCCATTTGGCTCACCAACGTCACACACCGTCAGGCTTACAGGCAGCTCTCAAGGAAACTCCGTTTTCACCCTTTATGCTAAATGCCCATTGAGCGCATTGGACTGAAATGAAGTTTGCTGAGTATCGCACACAAACCAATGCTCCACATGCGGTTTCACATGCTACCAACTCCACATTCACAGACAACTTCAGCGCCAAAGCCGTTTTCCCCTAGCCCCAAATGCAAAGGTTCTGGAATCACATATTCGTCTCTGAGTATGATAGGTCAAGGCAACACTGCATGTTGGTGACGGGCATATTGAAGAAGCATCAGCCGAGTGCTTCTTGTGGGAGAACAACTCCATTTGGCTCACCAACGTCACACACCGTCAGGCTTACAAGCAGCTCTCAAGGAAACTCCGTTTTCACCCTTTATGCTAAATGCGCATTGAGCGCATTGGACTGAAATGAAGTTTGCTGAGTATCGCACACAAACCAATGCTCCACATGCGGGTTTCACATGCTACCAACTCCACATTCACAGACAACTTCAGCGCCAAAGCCGTTTTCCCCTAGCCCCAAATGCAAAGGTTCTGGAATCACATATTCGTCTCTGAGTATGATAGGTCAAGGCAACACTGCATGTTGGTGACGGGCATATTGAAGAAGCATCAGCCGAGTGCTTCTTGTGGGAGAACAACTCCATTTGGCTCACCAATGTCACACACCGTCAGGCTTACAAGCAGCTCTCAAGGAAACTCCGTTTTCACCCTTTATGCTAAATGCCCATTGAGCGCATTGGACTGAAATGAAGTTTGCTGAGTATCGCACACAAACCAATGCTCCACATGCGGGTTTCACATGCTACCAACTCCACATTCAGAGACAACTTCAGCGCCAAAGCCGTTTTCCCCTAGCCCCAAATGCAAAGGTTCTGGAATCACATATTCGTCTCTGAGTATGATAGGTCAAGGCAACACTGCATGTTGGTGACGGGAATTTTGAAGAAGCATCAGCCGAGTGCTGCTTGTGTGAGAACAACTCCATTTGGCTCACCAACGTCACACACCGTCAGGCTTACAGGCAGCTCTCAAGGAAACTCCGTTTTCACCCTTTATGCTAAATGCCCATTGAGCGCATTGGACTGAAATGAAGTTTGCTGAGTATCGCACACAAACCAATGCTCCACATGCGGGTTTCACATGCTACCAACTCCACATTCAGAGACAACTTCAGCGCCAAAGCCGTTTTCCCCTAGCCCCAAATGCAAAGGTTCTGGAATCACATATTCGTCTCTGAGTATGATAGGTCAAGGCAACACTGCATGTTGGTGACGCGCATATTGAAGAAGCATCAGCCGAGTGCTTCTTGTGGGAGAACAACTCCATTTGGCTCACCAACGTCACACACCGTCAGGCTTACAAGCAGCTCTCAAGGAAACTCCGTTTTCACCCTTTATGCTAAATGCGCATTGAGCGCATTGGACTGAAATGAAGTTTGCTGAGTATCGCACACAAACCAATGCTCCACATGCGGGTTTCACATGCTACCAACTCCACATTCACAGACAACTTCAGCGCCAAAGCCGTTTTCCCCTAGCCCCAAATGCAAAGGTTCTGGAATCACATATTCGTCTCTGAGTATGATAGGTCAAGGCAACACTGCATGTTGGTGACGGGCATATTGAAGAAGCATCAGCCGAGTGCTTCTTGTGGGAGAACTACTCCATTTGGCTCACCAATGTCACACACCGTCAGGCTTACAAGCAGCTCTCAAGGAAACTCCGTTTTCACCCTTTATGCTAAATGCCCATTGAGTGCATTGGACTGAAATGAAGTTTGCTGAGTATCGCACACAAACCAATGCTCCACATGCGGGTTTCACATGCTACCAACTCCACATTCAGAGACAACTTCAGCGCCAAAGCCGTTTTCCCCTAGCCATAAATGCAAAGGTTCTGGAATCACATATTCGTCTCTGAGTATGATAGGTCAAGGCAACACTGCATGTTGGTGACGGGCATATTGAAGAAGCATCAGCCGAGTGCTTCTGGTGGGAGAACAACTCCATTTGGCTCACCAACGTCACACACCGTCAGGCTTACAAGCAGCTCTCAAGGAAACTCCGTTTTCACCCTTTATGCTAAATGCCCATTGAGCGCATTGGACTGAAATGAAGTTTGCTGAGTATCGCACACAAACCAATGCTCCACATGCGGGTTTCACATGCTACCAACTCCACATTCACAGACAACTTCAGCGCCAAAGCCGTTTTCCCCTAGCCCCAAATGCAAAGGTTCTGGAATCACATATTCGTCTCTGAGTATGATAGGTCAAGGCAACACTGCATGTTGGTGACGGGCATATTGAAGAAGCATCAGCCGAGTGCTTCTTGTGGGAGAACAACTCCATTTGGCTCACCAACGTCACACACCGTCAGGCTTACAAGCAGCTCTCAAGGAAACTCCGTTTTCACCCTTTATGCTAAATGCCCATTGAGCGCATTGGACTGAAATGAAGTTTGCTGAGTATCGCACACAAACCAATGCTCCACATGCGGGTTTCACATGCTACCAACTCCACATTCAGAGACAACTTCAGCGCCAAAGCCGTTTTCCCCTAGCCCCAAATGCAAAGGTTCTGGAATCACATATTCGTCTCTGAGTATGATAGGTCAAGGCAACACTGCATGTTGGTGACGGGCATATTGAAGAAGCATCAGCCGAGTGCTTCTTGTGGGAGAACAACTCCATTTGGCTCACCAATGTCACACACCGTCAGGCTTACAGGCAGCTCTCAAGGAAACTCCGTTTTCACCCTTTATGCTAAATGCGCATTGAGCGCATTGGACTGAAATGAAGTTTGCTGAGTATCGCACACAAACCAATGCTCCACATGCGGGTTTCACATGCTACCAACTCCACATTCAGAGACAATTTCAGCGCCAAAGCCGTTTTCCCCTAGCCCCAAATGCAAAGGTTCTGGAATCACATATTCGTCTCTGAGTATGATAGGTCAAGGCAACACTGCATGTTGGTGACGGGCAGATTGAAGAAGCATCAGCCGAGTGCTTCTTGTGGGAGAACAACTCCATTTAACTCACCAACGTCACACACCGTCAGGCTTACAAGCAGCTCTCAAGGAAACTCCGTTTTCACCCTTTATGCTAAATGCCCATTGAGCGCATTGGACTGAAATGAATTTTGCTGAGTATCGCACACAAACCAATGCTCCACATGCGGGTTTCACATGCTACCAACTCCACATTCAGAGACAACTTCAGCGCCAAAGCCGTTTTCCCCTAGCCCCAAATGCAAAGGTTCTGGAATCACATATTCGTCTCTGAGTATGATAGGTCAAGGCAACACTGCATGTTGGTGACGGGCATATTGAAGAAGCATCAGCCGAGTGCTTCTTGTGGGAGAACAACTCCATTTGGCTCACCAACATCACACACCGTCAGGCTTAGAGGCAGCTCTCAAGGAAACTCCGTTTTCACCCTTTATGCTAAATGCCCATTGAGCGCATTGGACTGAAATGAAGTTTGCTGAGTATCGCACACAAACCAATGCTCCACATGCGGGTTTCACATGCTACCAACTCCACATTCAGAGACAACTTCAGCGCCAAAGCCGTTTTCCCCTAGCCCCAAATGCAAAGGTTCTGGAATCACATATTCGTCTCTGAGTATGATAGGTCAAGGCAACACTGCATGTTGGTGACGAGCATAGTGAAGAAGCATCAGCCGAGTGCTTCTTGTGGGAGAACAACTCCATTTGGCTCACCAACGTCACACACCGTCAGGCTTACAAGCAGCTCTCAAGGAAACTCCGTTTTCACCCTTTATGCTAAATGCCCATTGAGCGCATTGGACTGAAATGAAGTTTGCTGAGTATCGCACACAAACCAATGCTCCACATGCGGGTTTCACATGCTACCAACTCCACATTCAGAGACAACTTCAGCGCCAAAGCCGTTTTCCCCTAGCCCCAAATGCAAAGGTTCTGGAATCACATATTCGTCTCTGAGTATGATAGGTCAAGGCAACACTGCATGTTGGGGACGGGCATATTGAAGAAGCATCAGCCGAGTGCTTCTTGTGGGAGAACAACTCCATTTAACTCACCAACGTCACACACCGTCAGGCTTACAAGCAGCTCTCAAGGAAACTCCGTTTTCACCCTTTATGCTAAATGCCCATTGAGCGCATTGGACTGAAATGAAGTTTGCTGAGTATCGCACACAAACCAATGCTCCACATGCGGGTTTCACATGCTACCAACTCCACATTCAGAGACAACTTCAGCGCCAAAGCCGTTTTCCCCTAGCCCCAAATGCAAAGGTTCTGGAATCACATATTCGTCTCTGAGTATGATAGGTCAAGGCAACACTGCATGTTGGTGACGGGCATATTGAAGAAGCATCAGCCGAGTGCTTCTTGTGGGAGAACAACTCCATTTGGCTCACCAACATCACACACCGTCAGGCTTAGAGGCAGCTCTCAAGGAAACTCCGTTTTCACCCTTTATGCTAAATGCCCATTGAGCGCATTGGACTGAAATGAAGTTTGCTGAGTATCGCACACAAACCAATGCTCCACATGCGGGTTTCACATGCTACCAACTCCACATTCAGAGACAACTTCAGCGCCAAAGCCGTTTTCCCCTAGCCCCAAATGCAAAGGTTCTGGAATCACATATTCGTCTCTGAGTATGATAGGTCAAGGCAACACTGCATGTTGGTGACGAGCATATTGAAGAAGCATCAGCCGAGTGCTTCTTGTGGGAGAACAACTCCATTTGGCTCACCAACGTCACACACCGTCAGGCTTACAAGCAGCTCTCAAGGAAACTCCGTTTTCACCCTTTATGCTAAATGCCCATTGAGCGCATTGGACTGAAATGAAGTTTGCTGAGTATCGCACACAAACCAATGCTCCACATGCGGGTTTCACATGCTACCAACTCCACATTCAGAGACAACTTCAGCGCCAAAGCCGTTTTCCCCTAGCCCCAAACGCAAAGGTTCTGGAATCACATATTCGTCTCTGAGTATGATAGGTCAAGGCAACACTGCATGTTGGTGACGGGCATATTGAAGAAGCATCAGCCGAGTGCTTCTTGTGGGAGAACAACTCCATTTGGCTCACCAACGTCACACACCGTCAGGCTTAGAGGCAGCTCTCAAGGAAACTCCGTTTTCACCCTTTATGCTAAATGCCCATTGAGCACATTGGACTGAAATGAAGTTTGCTGAGTATCGCACACAAACCAATGCTCCACATGCGGGTTTCACATGCTACCAACTCCACATTCAGAGACAACTTCAGCGCCAAAGCCGTTTTCCCCTAGCCCCAAATGCAAAGGTTCTGGAATCACATATTCGTCTCTGAGTATGATAGGTCAAGGCAACACTGCATGTTGGTGACGAGCATATTGAAGAAGCATCAGACGAGCGCTTCTTGTGGGAGAACAACTCCATTTGGCTCACCAACGTCACACACCGTCAGGCTTACAAGCAGCTCTCAAGGAAACTCCGTTTTCACCCTTTATGCTAAATGCCCATTGAGCGCATTGGACTGAAATGAAGTTTGCTGAGTATCGCACACAAACCAATGCTCCACATGCGGGTTTCACATGCTACCAACTCCACATTCAGAGACAACTTCAGCGCCAAAGCCGTTTTCCCCTAGCCCCAAATGCAAAGGTTCTGGAATCACATATTCGTCTCTGAGTTTGATAGGTCAAGGCAACACTGCATGTTGGTGACGGGCATTTTGAAGAAGCATCAGCCGAGTGCTTCTGGTGGGAGAACAACTCCATTTGGCTCACCAACGTCACACACCGTCAGGCTTACAAGCAGCTCTCAAGGAAACTCCGTTTTCACCCTTTATGCTAAATGCCCATTGAGCGCATTGGACTGAAATGAAGTTTGCTGAGTATCGCACACAAACCAATGCTCCACATGCGGGTTTCACATGCTACCTACTCCACATTCAGAGACAACTTCAGCGCCAAAGCCGTTTTCCCCTAGCCCCAAATGCAAAGGTTCTGGAATCACATATTCGTCTCTGAGTATGATAGGTCAAGGCAACACTGCATGTTGGTGACGGGCATATTGAAGAAGCATCAGCCGAGTGCTTCTTGTGGGAGAACAACTCCATTTGGCTCACCAACATCACACACCGTCAGGCTTACAAGCAGCTCTCAAGGAAACTCCGTTTTCACCCTTATGCTAAATGCCCATTGAGCGCATTGGACTGAAATGAAGTTTGCTGAGTATCGCACACAAACCAATGCTCCACATGCAGGTTTCACATGCTACCAACTCCACATTCACAGACAACTTCAGCGCCAAAGCCGTTTTCCCCTAGCCCCAAATGCAAAGGTTCTGGAATCACATATTCGTCTCTGAGTATGATAGGTTAAGGCAACACTGCATGTTGGTGACGGGCATATTGAAGAAGCATCAGCCGAGTGCTTCTGGTGGGAGAACAACTCCATTTGGCTCACCAACGTCACACACCGTCAGGCTTCCAAGCAGCTCTCAAGGAAACTCCGTTTTCACCCTTTATGCTAAATGCCCATTGAGCGCATTGGACTGAAATGAAGTTTGCTGAGTATCGCACACAAACCAATGCTCCACATGCGGGTTTCACATGCTACCAACTCCACATTCAGAGACAATTTCAGCGCCAAAGCCGTTTTCCCCTAGCCCCAAATGCAAAGGTTCTGGAATCACATATTCGTCTCTGAGTATGATAGGTCAAGGCAACACTGCATGTTGGTGACGGGCAGATTGAAGAAGCATCAGCCGAGTGCTTCTTGTGGGAGAACAACTCCATTTGGCTCACCAACATCACACACCGTCAGGCTTAGAGGCAGCTCTCAAGGAAACTCCGTTTTCACCCTTTATGCTAAATGCCCATTGAGCGCATTGGACTGAAATGAAGTTTGCTGAGTATCGCACACAAACCAATGCTCCACATGCGGGTTTCACATGCTACCAACTCCACATTCAGAGACAACTTCAGCGCCAAAGCCGTTTTCCCCTAGCCCCAAATGCAAAGGTTCTGGAATCACATATTCGTCTCTGAGTATGATAGGTCAAGGCAACACTGCATGTTGGTGACGGGCAGATTGAAGAAGCATCAGCCGAGTGCTTCTTGTGGGAGAACAACTCCATTTGGCTCACCAACATCACACACCGTCAGGCTTACAAGCAGCTCTCAAGGAAACTCCGTTTTCACCCTTTATGCTAAATGCCCATTGAGCGCATTGGACTGAAATGAAGTTTGCTGAGTATCGCACACAAACCAATGCTCCACATGCGGGTTTCACATGCTACCAACTCCACATTCACAGACAACTTCAGCGCCAAAGCCGTTTTCCCCTAGCCCCAAATGCAAAGGTTCTGGAATCACATATTCGTCTCTGAGTATGATAGGTCAAGGCAACACTGCATGTTGGTGACGGGCATTTTGAAGAAGCATCAGCCGAGTGCTTCTGGTGGGAGAACAACTCCATTTGGCTCACCAACGTCACACACCATCAGGCTTACAGGCAGCTCTCAAGGAAACTCCATTTTCACCCTTTATGCTAAATGCCCATTGAGCGCATTGGACTGAAATGAAGTTTGCTGAGTATCGCACACAAACCAATGCTCCACATGCGGGTTTCACATGCTACCAACTCCACATTCACAGACAACTTCAGCGCCAAAGCCGTTTTCCCCTAGCCCCAAATGCAAAGGTTCTGGAATCACATATTCGTCTCTGAGTATGATAGGTCAAGGCAACACTGCATGTTGGTGACGGGCATTTTGAAGAAGCATCAGCCGAGTGCTTCTTGTGGGAGAACAACTCCATTTGGCTCACCAACATCACACACCGTCAGGCTTAGAGGCAGCTCTCAAGGAAACTCCGTTTTCACCCTTTATGCTAAATGCCCATTGAGCACATTGGACTGAAATGAAGTTTGCTGAGTATCGCACACAAACCAATGCTCCACATGCGGGTTTCACATGCTACCAACTCCACATTCACAGACAACTTCAGCGCCAAAGCCGTTTTCCCCTAGCCCCAAATGCAAAGGTTCTGGAATCACATATTCGTCTCTGAGTATGATAGGTCAAGGCAACACTGCATGTTGGTGACGGGCATTTTGAAGAAGCATCAGCCGAGTGCTTCTGCTGGGAGAACAACTCCATTTGGCTCACCAACGTCACACACCGTCAGGCTTAGAGGCAGCTCTCAAGGAAACTCCGTTTTCACCCTTTATGCTAAATGCCCATTGAGCGCATTGGACTGAAATGAAGTTTGCTGAGTATCGCACACAAACCAATGCTCCACATGCGGGTTTCACATGCTACCAACTCCGCATTCACAGACAACTTCAGCGCCAAAGCCGTTTTAACCTAGCCCCAAATGCAAAGGTTCTGGAATCACATATTCGTCTCTGAGTATGATAGGTCAAGGCAACACTGCATGTTGGTGACGGGCATATTGAAGAAGCATCAGCCGAGTGCTTCTTGTGGGAGAACAACTCCATTTGGCTCACCAACGTCACACACCGTCAGGCTTACAGGCAGCTCTCAAGGAAACTCCGTTTTCACCCTTTATGCTAAATGCCCATTGAGCGCATTGGACTGAAATGAAGTTTGCTGAGTATCGCACACAAACCAATGCTCCACATGCGGGTTTCACATGCTACCAACTCCACATTCAGAGACAACTTCAGCGCCAAAGCCGTTTTCCCCTAGCCCCAAATGCAAAGGTTCTGGAATCACATATTCGTCTCTGAGTATGATAGGTCAAGGCAACACTGCATGTTGGTGACGGGCATATTGAAGAAGCATCAGCCGAGTGCTTCTTGTGGGAGAACAACTCCATTTGGCTCACCAACGTCACACACCGTCAGGCTTACAAGCAGCTCTCAAGGAAACTCCGTTTTCACCCTTTATGCTAAATGCCCATTGAGCGCATTGGACTGAAATGAAGTTTGCTGAGTATCGCACACAAACCAATGCTCCACATGCGGGTTTCACATGCTACCAACTCCACATTCACAGACAACTTCAGCGCCAAAGCCGTTTTCCACTAGCCCCAAATGCAAAGGTTCTGGAATCACATATTCGTCTCTGAGTATGATAGGTCAAGGCAACACTGCATGTTGGTGACGGGCATATTGAAGAAGCATCAGCCGAGTGCTTCTTGTGGGAGAACAACTCCATTTGGCTCACCAACATCACACACCGTCAGGCTTAGAGACAGCTCTCAAGGAAACTCCGTTTTCACCCTTTATGCTAAATGCCCATTGAGCGCATTGGACTGAAATGAAGTTTGCTGAGTATCGCACACAAACCAATGCTCCACATGCGGGTTTCACATGCTACCAACTCCACATTCACAGACAACTTCAGCGCCAAAGCCGTTTTCCCCTAGCCCCAAATGCAAAGGTTCTGGAATCACATATTCGTCTCTGAGTATGATAGGTCAAGGCAACACTGCATGTTGGTGACGGGCATTTTGAAGAAGCATCAGCCGAGTGCTTCTGGTGGGAGAACAACTCCATTTGGCTCACCAACGTCACACACCGTCAGGCTTAGAGGCAGCTCTCAAGGAAACTCCGTTTTCACCCTTTATGCTAAATGCCCATTGAGCGCATTGGACTGAAATGAAGTTTGCTGAGTATCGCACACAAACCAATGCTCCACATGCGGGTTTCACATGCTACCAACTCCACATTCACAGACAACTTCAGCGCCAAAGCCGTTTTCCCCTAGCCCCAAATGCAAAGGTTCTGGAATCACATATTCGTCTCTGAGTATGATAGGTCAAGGCAACACTGCATGTTGGTGACGGGCATATTGAAGAAGCATCAGCCGAGTGCTTCTTGTGGGAGAACAACTCCATTTGGCTCACCAACGTCACACACCGTCAGGCTTCCAAGCAGCTCTCAAGGAAACTCCGTTTTCACCCTTTATGCTAAATGCCCATTGAGCGCATTGGACTGAAATGACGTTTGCTGAGTATCGCACACAAACCAATGCTCCACATGCGGGTTTCACATGCTACCAACTCCACATTCACAGACAACTTCAGCGCCAAAGCCGTTTTCCCCTAGCCGCAAATGCAAAGGTTCTGGAATCACATATTCGTCTCTGAGTATGATAGGTCAAGGCAACACTGCATGTTGGTGACGGGCATATTGAAGAAGCATCAGCCGAGTGCTTCTTGTGGGAGAACAACTCCATTTGGCTCACCAACGTCACACACCGTCAGGCTTACAAGCAGCTCTCAAGGAAACTCCGTTTTCACCCTTTATGCTAAATGCCCATTGAGCGCATTGGACTGAAATGAAGTTTGCTGAGTATCGCACACAAACCAATGCTCCACATGCGGGTTTCACATGCTACCAACTCCACATTCAGAGACAACTTCAGCGCCAAAGCCGTTTTCCCCTAGCCCCAAATGCAAAGGTTCTGGAATCACATATTCGTCTCTGAGTATGATAGGTCAAGGCAACACTGCATGTTGGTGATGGGCATATTGAAGAAGCATCAGCCGAGTGCTTCTTGTGGGAGAACAACTCCATTTGGCTCACCAACGTCACACACCGTCAGGCTTACAAGCAGCTCTCAAGAAAACTCCGTTTTCACCCTTTATGCTAAATGCCCATTGAACGCATTGGACTGAAATGAAGTTTGCTGAGTATCGCACACAAACCAATGCTCCACATGCGGGTTTCACATGCTACCAACTCCACATTCAGAGACAACTTCAGCGCCAAAGCCGTTTTCCCCTAGCCCCAAATGCAAAGGTTCTGGAATCACATATTCGTCTCTGAGTATGATAGGTCAAGGCAACACTGCATGTTGGTGACGGGCATTTTGAAGAAGCATCAGCCGAGTGCTTCTTGTGGGAGAACTACTCCATTTGGCTCACCAACGTCACACACCGTCAGGCTTACAGGCAGCTCTCAAGGAAACTCCGTTTTCACCCTTTATGCTAAATGCCCATTGAGCGCATTGGACTGAAATGACGTTTGCTGAGTATCGCACACAAACCAATGCTCCACATGCGGGTTTCACATGCTACCAACTCCACATTCAGAGACAACTTCAGCGCCAAAGCCGTTTTCCCCTAGCCCCAAATGCAAAGGTTCTGGAATCACATATTCGTCTCTGAGTATGATAGGTCAAGGCAACACTGCATGTTGGTGACGGGCATATTGAAGAAGCATCAGCCGAGTGCTTCTTGTGTGAGAACAACTCCATTTGGCTCACCAACGTCACACACCGTCAGGCTTACAGGCAGCTCTCAAGGAAACTCCGTTTTCACCCTTTATGCTAAATGCCCATTGAGCGCATTGGACTGAAATGAAGTTTGCTGAGTATCGCACACAAACCAATGCTCCACATGCGGGTTTCACATGCTACCAACTCCACATTCACAGACAACTTCAGCGCCAAAGCCGTTTTCCCCTAGCCCCAAATGCAAAGGTTCTGGAATCACATATTCGTCTCTGAGTATGATAGGTCAAGGCAACACTGCATGTTGGTGACGGGCATATTGAAGAAGCATCAGCCGAGTGCTTCTTGTGGGAGAACAACTCCATTTGGCTCACCAACGTCACACACCGTCAGGCTTACAAGCAGCTCTCAAGGAAACTCCGTTTTCACCCTTTATGCTAAATGCGCATTGAGCGCATTGGACTAAAATGAAGTTTCCTGAGTATCGCACACAAACCAATGCTCCACATGCGGGTTTCACATGCTACCAACTCCACATTCAGAGACAACTTCAGCGCCAAAGCCGTTTTCCCCTAGCCCCAAATGCAAAGGTTCTGGAATCACATATTCGTCTCTGAGTATGATAGGTCAAGACAACACTGCATGTTGGTGACGGGCAGATTGAAGAAGCATCAGCCGAGTGCTTCTTGTGGGAGAACAACTCCATTTGGCTCACCAACGTCACACACCGTCAGGCTTACAGGCAGCTCTCAAGGAAACTCCGTTTTCACCCTTTATGCTAAATGCCCATTGAGCGCATTGGACTGAAATGAAGTTTGCTGAGTATCGCACACAAACCAATGATCCACATGCGGGTTTCACATGCTACCTACTCCACATTCAGAGACAATTTCAGCGCCAAAGCCGTTTTCCCCTAGCCCCAAATGCAAAGGTTCTGGAATCACATATTCGTCTCTGAGTATGATAGGTCAAGGCAACACTGCATGTTTGTGACGGGCATATTGAAGAAGCATCAGCCGAGTGCTTCTTGTGGGAGAACAACTCCATTTGGCTCACCAACGTCACACACCGTCAGGCTTACAAGCAGCTCTCAAGGAAACTCCGTTTTCACCCTTTATGCTAAATGCCCATTGAGCGCATTGGACTGAAATGACGTTTGCTGAGTATCGCACACAAACCAATGCTCCACATGCGGGTTTCACATGCTACCAACTCCACATTCACAGACAACTTCAGCGCCAAAGCCGTTTTCCCCTAGCCCCAAATGCAAAGGTTCTGGAATCACATATTCGTCTCTGAGTATGATAGGTCAAGGCAACACTGCATGTTGGTGACGGGCATTTTGAAGAAGCATCAGCCGAGTGCTTCTTGTGGGAGAACAACTCCATTTGGCTCACCAACGTCACACACCGTCAGGCTTACAAGCAGCTCACAAGGAAACTCCGTTTTCACCCTTTATGCTAAATGCCCATTGAGCGCATTGGACTGAAATGAAGTTTGCTGAGTATCGCACACAAACCAATGCTCCACATGCGGGTTTCACATGCTACCATCTCCACATTCACAGACAACTTCAGCGCCAAAGCCGTTTTCCCCTAGCCCCAAATGCAAAGGTTCTGGAATCACATATTCGTCTCTGAGTATGATAGGTCAAGGCAACACTGCATGTTGGTGACGCGCATATTGAAGAAGCATCAGCCGAGTGCTTCTTGTGGGAGAACTACTCCATTTGGCTCACCAACGTCACACACCGTCAGGCTTACAGGCAGCTCTCAAGGAAACTCCGTTTTCACCCTTTATGCTAAATGCCCATTGAGCGCATTGGACTGAAATGAAGTTTGCTGAGTATCGCACACAAACCAATGCTCCACATGCGGGTTTCACATGCTACCAACTCCACATTCAGAGACAACTTCAGCGCCAAAGCCGTTTTCCCCTAGCCCCAAATGCAAAGGTTCTGGAATCACATATTCGTCTCTGAGTATGATAGGTCAAGGCAACAATGCATGTTGGTGACGGGCATTTTGAAGAAGCATCAGCCGAGTGCTTCTTGTGGGAGAACAACTCCATTTGGCTCACCAACGTCACACACCGTCAGGCTTACAGGCAGCTCTCAAGGAAACTCCGTTTTCACCCTTTATGCTAAATGCCCATTGAGCGCATTGGACTGAAATGAAGTTTGCTGAGTATCACACACAAACCAATGCTCCACATGCGGGTTTCACATGCTACCAACTCCACATTCAGAGACAACTTCAGCGCCAAAGCCGTTTTCCCCTAGCCCCAAATGCAAAGGTTCTGGAATCACATATTCGTCTCTGAGTATGATAGGTCAAGGCAACACTGCATGTTGGTGACGGGCATATTGAAGAAGCATCAGCCGAGTGCTTCTTGTGGGAGAACAACTCCATTTGGCTCACCAACGTCACACACCGTCAGGCTTACAGGCAGCTCTCAAGGAAACTCCGTTTTCACCCTTTATGCTAAATGCCCATTGAGCGCATTGGACTGAAATGAAGTTTGCTGAGTATCGCACACAAACCAATGCTCCACATGCGGGTTTCACATGCTACCAACTCCACATTCAGAGACAACTTCAGCGCCAAAGCCGTTTTCCCCTAGCCCCAAATGCAAAGGTTCTGGAATCACATATTCGTCTCTGAGTATGATAGGTCAAGGCAACACTGCATGTTGGTGACGGGCATATTGAAGAAACATCAGCCGAGTGCTTCTTGTGGGAGAACAACTCCATTTGGCTCACCAATGTCACACACCGTCAGGCTTACAAACAGCTCTCAAGGAAACTCCGTTTTCACCTTTTATGCTAAATGCCCATTGAGCGCATTGGACTGAAATGAAGTTTGCTGAGTATCGCACACAAACCAATGCTCCACATGCGGGTTTCACATGCTACCAACTCCACATTCAGAGACAACTTCAGCGCCAAAGCCGTTTTCCCCTAGCCCCAAATGCAAAGGTTCTGGAATCACATATTCGTCTCTGAGTATGATAGGTCAAGGCAACACTGCATGTTGGTGATGGGCATATTGAAGAAGCATCAGCCGTGTGCTTCTTGTGGGAGAACAACTCCATTTGGCTCACCAACGTCACACACCATCAGGCTTACAAGCAGCTCTCAAGAAAACTCCGTTTTCATCCTTTATGCTAAATGCCCATTGAGCGCATTGGACTGAAAAGAAGTTTGCTGAGTATCGCACACAAACCAATGCTCCACATGCGGGTTTCACATGCTACCAACTCCACATTCAGAGACAACTTCAGCGCCAAAGCCGTTTTCCCCTAGCCCCAAATGCAAAGGTTCTGGAATCACATATTCGTCTCTGAGTATGATAGGTCAAGGCAACACTGCATGTTGGTGACGGGCAGATTGAAGAAGCATCAGCCGAGTGCTTCTTGTGGGAGAACAACTCCATTTGGCTCACCAACGTCACACACCGTCAGGCTTAGAGGCAGCTCTCAAGGAAACTCCGTTTTCACCCTTTATGCTAAATGCCCATTGAGCGCATTGGACTGAAAT
This sequence comes from Ochotona princeps, assembly GCF_030435755.1. Taxonomy (NCBI): domain Eukaryota; kingdom Metazoa; phylum Chordata; class Mammalia; order Lagomorpha; family Ochotonidae; genus Ochotona; species Ochotona princeps. The sequence continues at coordinate 28,494 of NW_026696737.1, read as the reverse complement.
GAAGTTTGCTGAGTATCGCACACAAACCAATGCTCCACATGCGGGTTTCACATGCTACCTACTCCACATTCAGAGACAACTTCAGCGCCAAAGCCGTTTTCCCCTAGCCCCAAATGCAAAGGTTCTGGAATCACATATTCGTCTCTGAGTATGATAGGTCAAGGCAACACTGCATGTTGGTGACGGGCATATTGAAGAAGCATCAGCCGAGTGCTTCTTGTGGGAGAACAACTCCATTTGGCTCACCAACGTCACACACCGTCAGGCTTACAGGCAGCTCTCAAGGAAACTCCGTTTTCACCCTTTATGCTAAATGCCCATTGAGCGCATTGGACTGAAATGAAGTTTGCTGAGTATCGCACACAAACCAATGCTCCACATGCGGGTTTCACATGCTACCATCTCCACATTCACAGACAACTTCAGCGCCAAAGCCGTTTTCCCCTAGCCCCAAATGCAAAGGTTCTGGAATCACATATTCGTCTCTGAGTATGATAGGTCAAGGCAACACTGCATGTTGGTGACGGGCATATTGAAGAAGCATCAGCCGAGTGCTTCTTGTGGGAGAACAACTCCATTTGGCTCACCAATGTCACACACCGTCAGGCTTACAAGCAGCTCTCAAGGAAACTCCGTTTTCACCCTTTATGCTAAATGCCCATTGAGCGCATTGGACTGAAATGAAGTTTGCTGAGTATCGCACACAAACCAATGCTCCACATGCGGGTTTCACATGCTACCAACTCCACATTCAGAGACAACTTCAGCGCCAAAGCCGTTTTCCCCTAGCCCCAAATGCAAAGGTTCTGGAATCACATATTCGTCTCTGAGTATGATAGGTCAAGGCAACACTGCATGTTGGTGACGGGCATTTTGAAGAAGCATCAGCCGAGTGCTTCTTGTGTGAGAACAACTCCATTTGGCTCACCAACGTCACACACCGTCAGGCTTACAGGCAGCTCTCAAGGAAACTCCGTTTTCACCCTTTATGCTAAATGCCCATTGAGCGCATTGGACTGAAATGAAGTTTGCTGAGTATCGCACACAAACCAATGCTCCACATGCGGGTTTCACATGCTACCAACTCCACATTCACAGACAACTTCAGCGCCAAAGCCATTTTCCCCTAGCCCCAAATGCAAAGGTTCTGGAATCACATATTCGTCTCTGAGTATGATAGGTCAAGGCAACACTGCATGTTGGTGACGGGCATATTGAAGAAGCATCAGCCGAGTGCTTCTTGTGGGAGAACAACTCCATTTGGCTCACCAACGTCACACACCGTCAGGCTTACAAGCAGCTCTCAAGGAAACTCCGTTTTCACCCTTTATGCTAAATGCGCATTGAGCGCATTGGACTGAAATGAAGTTTGCTGAGTATCGCACACAAACCAATGCTCCACATGCGGGTTTCACATGCTACCAACTCCACATTCAGAGACAACTTCAGCGCCAAAGCCGTTTTCCCCTAGCCCCAAATGCAAAGGTTCTGGAATCACATATTCGTCTCTGAGTATGATAGGTCAAGGCAACACTGCATGTTGGTGACGGGCATATTGAAGAAGCATCAGCCGAGTGCTTCTTGTGGGAGAACAACTCCATTTGGCTCACCAATGTCACACACCGTCAGGCTTACAAGCAGCTCTCAAGGAAACTCCGTTTTCACCCTTTATGCTAAATGCCCATTGAGCGCATTGGACTGAAATGAAGTTTGCTGAGTATCGCACACAAACCAATGCTCCACATGCGGGTTTCACATGCTACCAACTCCACATTCAGAGACAACTTCAGCGCCAAAGCCGTTTTCCCCTAGCCATAAATGCAAAGGTTCTGGAATCACATATTCGTCTCTGAGTATGATAGGTCAAGGCAACACTGCATGTTGGTGACGGGCATATTGAAGAAGCATCAGCCGAGTGCTTCTGGTGGGAGAACAACTCCATTTGGCTCACCAACGTCACACACCGTCAGGCTTACAAGCAGCTCTCAAGGAAACTCCGTTTTCACCCTTTATGCTAAATGCCCATTGAGCGCATTGGACTGAAATGAAGTTTGCTGAGTATCGCACACAAACCAATGCTCCACATGCGGGTTTCACATGCTACCAACTCCACATTCAGAGACAACTTCAGCGCCAAAGCCGTTTTCCCCTAGCCCCAAATGCAAAGGTTCTGGAATCACATATTCGTCTCTGAGTATGATAGGTCAAGGCAACACTGCATGTTGGTGACGGGCATTTTGAAGAAGCATCAGCCGAGTGCTTCTTGTGTGAGAACAACTCCATTTGGCTCACCAACGTCACACACCGTCAGGCTTACAGGCAGCTCTCAAGGAAACTCCGTTTTCACCCTTTATGCTAAATGCCCATTGAGCGCATTGGACTGAAATGAAGTTTGCTGAGTATCGCACACAAACCAATGCTCCACATGCGGGTTTCACATGCTACCAACTCCACATTCACAGACAACTTCAGCGCCAAAGCCGTTTTCCCCTAGCCCCAAATGCAAAGGTTCTGGAATCACATATTCGTCTCTGAGTATGATAGGTCAAGGCAACACTGCATGTTGGTGACGGGCATATTGAAGAAGCATCAGCCGAGTGCTTCTTGTGGGAGAACAACTCCATTTGGCTCACCAACGTCACACACCGTCAGGCTTACAAGCAGCTCTCAAGGAAACTCCGTTTTCACCCTTTATGCTAAATGCCCATTGAGCGCATTGGACTGAAATGAAGTTTGCTGAGTATCGCACACAAACCAATGCTCCACATGCGGGTTTCACATGCTACCAACTCCACATTCACAGACAACTTCAGCGCCAAAGCCGTTTTCCCCTAGCCCCAAATGCAAAGGTTCTGGAATCACATATTCGTCTCTGAGTATGATAGGTCAAGGCAACACTGCATGTTGGTGACGGGCATATTGAAGAAGCATCAGCCGAGTGCTTCTTGTGGGAGAACAACTCCATTTGGCTCACCAATGTCACACACCGTCAGGCTTACAAGCAGCTCTCAAGGAAACTCCGTTTTCACCCTTTATGCTAAATGCCCATTGAGCGCATTGGACTGAAATGAAGTTTGCTGAGTATCGCACACAAACCAATGCTCCACATGCGGGTTTCACATGCTACCAACTCCACATTCAGAGACAACTTCAGCGCCAAAGCCGTTTTCCCCTAGCCCCAAATGCAAAGGTTCTGGAATCACATATTCGTCTCTGAGTATGATAGGTCAAGGCAACACTGCATGTTGGTGACGGGCATTTTGAAGAAGCATCAGCCGAGTGCTTCTTGTGTGAGAACAACTCCATTTGGCTCACCAACGTCACACACCGTCAGGCTTACAGGCAGCTCTCAAGGAAACTCCGTTTTCACCCTTTATGCTAAATGCCCATTGAGCGCATTGGACTGAAATGAAGTTTGCTGAGTATCGCACACAAACCAATGCTCCACATGCGGGTTTCACATGCTACCAACTCCACATTCAGAGACAACTTCAGCGCCAAAGCCGTTTTTCCCCTAGCCCCAAATGCAAAGGTTCTGGAATCACATATTCGTCTCTGAGTATGATAGGTCAAGGCAACACTGCATGTTGGTGACGGGCATTTTGAAGAAGCATCAGCCGAGTGCTTCTTGTGTGAGAACAACTCCATTTGGCTCACCAACGTCACACACCGTCAGGCTTACAGGCAGCTCTCAAGGAAACTCCGTTTTCACCCTTTATGCTAAATGCCCATTGAGCGCATTGGACTGAAATGAAGTTTGCTGAGTATCGCACACAAACCAATGCTCCACATGCGGGTTTCACATGCTACCAACTCCACATTCACAGACAACTTCAGCGCCAAAGCCATTTTCCCCTAGCCCCAAATGCAAAGGTTCTGGAATCACATATTCGTCTCTGAGTATGATAGGTCAAGGCAACACTGCATGTTGGTGACGGGCATATTGAAGAAGCATCAGCCGAGTGCTTCTTGTGGGAGAACAACTCCATTTGGCTCACCAACGTCACACACCGTCAGGCTTACAAGCAGCTCTCAAGGAAACTCCGTTTTCACCCTTTATGCTAAATGCGCATTGAGCGCATTGGACTGAAATGAAGTTTGCTGAGTATCGCACACAAACCAATGCTCCACATGCGGGTTTCACATGCTACCAACTCCACATTCACAGACAACTTCAGCGCCAAAGCCGTTTTCCCCTAGCCCCAAATGCAAAGGTTCTGGAATCACATATTCGTCTCTGAGTATGATAGGTCAAGGCAACACTGCATGTTGGTGACGGGCATATTGAAGAAGCATCAGCCGAGTGCTTCTTGTGGGAGAACAACTCCATTTGGCTCACCAATGTCACACACCGTCAGGCTTACAAGCAGCTCTCAAGGAAACTCCGTTTTCACCCTTTATGCTAAATGCCCATTGAGCGCATTGGACTGAAATGAAGTTTGCTGAGTATCGCACACAAACCAATGCTCCACATGCGGGTTTCACATGCTACCAACTCCACATTCAGAGACAACTTCAGCGCCAAAGCCGTTTTCCCCTAGCCATAAATGCAAAGGTTCTGGAATCACATATTCGTCTCTGAGTATGATAGGTCAAGGCAACACTGCATGTTGGTGACGGGCATATTGAAGAAGCATCAGCCGAGTGCTTCTTGTGGGAGAACAACTCCATTTGGCTCACCAACGTCACACACCGTCAGGCTTACAAGCAGCTCTCAAGGAAACTCCGTTTTCACCCTTTATGCTAAATGCCCATTGAGCGCATTGGACTGAAATGAAGTTTGCTGAGTATCGCACACAAACCAATGCTCCACATGCGGGTTTCACATGCTACCAACTCCACATTCAGAGACAACTTCAGCGCCAAAGCCGTTTTCCCCTAGCCCCAAATGCAAAGGTTCTGGAATCACATATTCGTCTCTGAGTATGATAGGTCAAGGCAACACTGCATGTTGGTGACGGGCATTTTGAAGAAGCATCAGCCGAGTGCTTCTTGTGTGAGAACAACTCCATTTGGCTCACCAACGTCACACACCGTCAGGCTTACAGGCAGCTCTCAAGGAAACTCCGTTTTCACCCTTTATGCTAAATGCCCATTGAGCGCATTGGACTGAAATGAAGTTTGCTGAGTATCGCACACAAACCAATGCTCCACATGCGGGTTTCACATGCTACCAACTCCACATTCACAGACAACTTCAGCGCCAAAGCCGTTTTCCCCTAGCCCCAAATGCAAAGGTTCTGGAATCACATATTCGTCTCTGAGTATGATAGGTCAAGGCAACACTGCATGTTGGTGACGGGCATTTTGAAGAAGCATCAGCCGAGTGCTTCTTGTGGGAGAACAACTCCATTTGGCTCACCAACGTCACACACCGTCAGGCTTACAAGCAGCTCTCAAGGAAACTCCGTTTTCACCCTTTATGCTAAATGCGCATTGAGCGCATTGGACTGAAATGAAGTTTGCTGAGTATCGCACACAAACCAATGCTCCACATGCGGGTTTCACATGCTACCAACTCCACATTCAGAGACAACTTCAGCGCCAAAGCCGTTTTCCCCTAGCCCCAAATGCAAAGGTTCTGGAATCACATATTCGTCTCTGAGTATGATAGGTCAAGGCAACACTGCATGTTGGTGACGGGCATATTGAAGAAGCATCAGCCGAGTGCTTCTTGTGGGAGAACAACTCCATTTGGCTCACCAATGTCACACACCGTCAGGCTTACAAGCAGCTCTCAAGGAAACTCCGTTTTCACCCTTTATGCTAAATGCCCATTGAGCGCATTGGACTGAAATGAAGTTTGCTGAGTATCGCACACAAACCAATGCTCCACATGCGGGTTTCACATGCTACCAACTCCACATTCACAGACAACTTCAGCGCCAAAGCCGTTTTCCCCTAGCCCCAAATGCAAAGGTTCTGGAATCACATATTCGTCTCTGAGTATGATAGGTCAAGGCAACACTGCATGTTGGTGACGGGCATTTTGAAGAAGCATCAGCCGAGTGCTTCTGGTGGGAGAACAACTCCATTTGGCTCACCAACGTCACACACCGTCAGGCTTACAGGCAGCTCTCAAGGAAACTCCGTTTTCACCCTTTATGCTAAATGCCCATTGAGCGCATTGGACTGAAATGAAGTTTGCTGAGTATCGCACACAAACCAATGCTCCACATGCGGGTTTCACATGCTACCAACTCCACATTCAGAGACAACTTCAGCGCCAAAGCCGTTTTCCCCTAGCCCCAAATGCAAAGGTTCTGGAATCACATATTCGTCTCTGAGTATGATAGGTCAAGGCAACACTGCATGTTGGTGACGGGCATTTTGAAGAAGCATCAGCCGAGTGCTTCTTGTGTGAGAACAACTCCATTTGGCTCACCAACGTCACACACCGTCAGGCTTACAGGCAGCTCTCAAGGAAACTCCGTTTTCACCCTTTATGCTAAATGCCCATTGAGCGCATTGGACTGAAATGAAGTTTGCTGAGTATCGCACACAAACCAATGCTCCACATGCGGGTTTCACATGCTACCAACTCCACATTCACAGACAACTTCAGCGCCAAAGCCATTTTCCCCTAGCCCCAAATGCAAAGGTTCTGGAATCACATATTCGTCTCTGAGTATGATAGGTCAAGGCAACACTGCATGTTGGTGACGGGCATATTGAAGAAGCATCAGCCGAGTGCTTCTTGTGGGAGAACAACTCCATTTGGCTCACCAACGTCACACACCGTCAGGCTTACAAGCAGCTCTCAAGGAAACTCCGTTTTCACCCTTTATGCTAAATGCGCATTGAGCGCATTGGACTGAAATGAAGTTTGCTGAGTATCGCACACAAACCAATGCTCCACATGCGGGTTTCACATGCTACCAACTCCACATTCACAGACAACTTCAGCGCCAAAGCCGTTTTCCCCTAGCCCCAAATGCAAAGGTTCTGGAATCACATATTCGTCTCTGAGTATGATAGGTCAAGGCAACACTGCATGTTGGTGACGGGCATATTGAAGAAGCATCAGCCGAGTGCTTCTTGTGGGAGAACAACTCCATTTGGCTCACCAATGTCACACACCGTCAGGCTTACAAGCAGCTCTCAAGGAAACTCCGTTTTCACCCTTTATGCTAAATGCCCATTGAGCGCATTGGACTGAAATGAAGTTTGCTGAGTATCGCACACAAACCAATGCTCCACATGCGGGTTTCACATGCTACCAACTCCACATTCAGAGACAACTTCAGCGCCAAAGCCGTTTTCCCCTAGCCATAAATGCAAAGGTTCTGGAATCACATATTCGTCTCTGAGTATGATAGGTCAAGGCAACACTGCATGTTGGTGACGGGCATATTGAAGAAGCATCAGCCGAGTGCTTCTGGTGGGAGAACAACTCCATTTGGCTCACCAACGTCACACACCGTCAGGCTTACAAGCAGCTCTCAAGGAAACTCCGTTTTCACCCTTTATGCTAAATGCCCATTGAGCGCATTGGACTGAAATGAAGTTTGCTGAGTATCGCACACAAACCAATGCTCCACATGCGGGTTTCACATGCTACCAACTCCACATTCAGAGACAACTTCAGCGCCAAAGCCGTTTTCCCCTAGCCCCAAATGCAAAGGTTCTGGAATCACATAGTCGTCTCTGAGTATGATAGGTCAAGGCAACACTGCATGTTGGTGACGGGCATTTTGAAGAAGCATCAGCCGAGTGCTTCTTGTGTGAGAACAACTCCATTTGGCTCACCAACGTCACACACCGTCAGGCTTACAGGCAGCTCTCAAGGAAACTCCGTTTTCACCCTTTATGCTAAATGCCCATTGAGCGCATTGGACTGAAATGAAGTTTGCTGAGTATCGCACACAAACCAATGCTCCACATGCGGGTTTCACATGCTACCAACTCCACATTCACAGACAACTTCAGCGCCAAAGCCGTTTTCCCCTAGCCCCAAATGCAAAGGTTCTGGAATCACATATTCGTCTCTGAGTATGATAGGTCAAGGCAACACTGCATGTTGGTGACGGGCATATTGAAGAAGCATCAGCCGAGTGCTTCTTGTGGGAGAACAACTCCATTTGGCTCACCAACGTCACACACCGTCAGGCTTACAAGCAGCTCTCAAGGAAACTCCGTTTTCACCCTTTATGCTAAATGCGCATTGAGCGCATTGGACTGAAATGAAGTTTGCTGAGTATCGCACACAAACCAATGCTCCACATGCGGGTTTCACATGCTACCAACTCCACATTCACAGACAACTTCAGCGCCAAAGCCGTTTTCCCCTAGCCCCAAATGCAAAGGTTCTGGAATCACATATTCGTCTCTGAGTATGATAGGTCAAGGCAACACTGCATGTTGGTGACGGGCATATTGAAGAAGCATCAGCCGAGTGCTTCTTGTGGGAGAACAACTCCATTTGGCTCACCAATGTCACACACCGTCAGGCTTACAAGCAGCTCTCAAGGAAACTCCGTTTTCACCCTTTATGCTAAATGCCCATTGAGCGCATTGGACTGAAATGAAGTTTGCTGAGTATCGCACACAAACCAATGCTCCACATGCGGGTTTCACATGCTACCAACTCCACATTCAGAGACAACTTCAGCGCCAAAGCCGTTTTCCCCTAGCCCCAAATGCAAAGGTTCTGGAATCACATATTCGTCTCTGAGTATGATAGGTCAAGGCAACACTGCATGTTGGTGACGGGCATTTTGAAGAAGCATCAGCCGAGTGCTTCTGGTGTGAGAACAACTCCATTTGGCTCACCAACGTCACACACCGTCAGGCTTACAGGCAGCTCTCAAGGAAACTCCGTTTTCACCCTTTATGCTAAATGCCCATTGAGCGCATTGGACTGAAATGAAGTTTGCTGAGTATCGCACACAAACCAATGCTCCACATGCGGGTTTCACATGCTACCAACTCCACATTCACAGACAACTTCAGCGCCAAAGCCATTTTCCCCTAGCCCCAAATGCAAAGGTTCTGGAATCACATATTCGTCTCTGAGTATGATAGGTCAAGGCAACACTGCATGTTGGTGACGGGCATATTGAAGAAGCATCAGCCGAGTGCTTCTTGTGGGAGAACAACTCCATTTGGCTCACCAACGTCACACACCGTCAGGCTTACAAGCAGCTCTCAAGGAAACTCCGTTTTCACCCTTTATGCTAAATGCGCATTGAGCGCATTGGACTGAAATGAAGTTTGCTGAGTATCGCACACAAACCAATGCTCCACATGCGGGTTTCACATGCTACCAACTCCACATTCACAGACAACTTCAGCGCCAAAGCCGTTTTCCCCTAGCCCCAAATGCAAAGGTTCTGGAATCACATATTCGTCTCTGAGTATGATAGGTCAAGGCAACACTGCATGTTGGTGACGGGCATATTGAAGAAGCATCAGCCGAGTGCTTCTTGTGGGAGAACAACTCCATTTGGCTCACCAATGTCACACACCGTTAGGCTTACAAGCAGCTCTCAAGGAAACTCCGTTTTCACCCTTTATGCTAAATGCCCATTGAGCGCATTGGACTGAAATGAAGTTTGCTGAGTATCGCACACAAACCAATGCTCCACATGCGGGTTTCACATGCTACCAACTCCACATTCAGAGACAACTTCAGCGCCAAAGCCGTTTTCCCCTAGCCATAAATGCAAAGGTTCTGGAATCACATATTCGTCTCTGAGTATGATAGGTCAAGGCAACACTGCATGTTGGTGACGGGCATATTGAAGAAGCATCAGCCGAGTGCTTCTGGTGGGAGAACAACTCCATTTGGCTCACCAACGTCACACACCGTCAGGCTTACAAGCAGCTCTCAAGGAAACTCCGTTTTCACCCTTTATGCTAAATGCCCATTGAGCGCATTGGACTGAAATGAAGTTTGCTGAGTATCGCACACAAACCAATGCTCCACATGCGGGTTTCACATGCTACCAACTCCACATTCAGAGACAACTTCAGCGCCAAAGCCGTTTTCCCCTAGCCCCAAATGCAAAGGTTCTGGAATCACATATTCGTCTCTGAGTATGATAGGTCAAGGCAACACTGCATGTTGGTGACGGGCATTTTGAAGAAGCATCAGCCGAGTGCTTCTTGTGTGAGAACAACTCCATTTGGCTCACCAACGTCACACACCGTCAGGCTTACAGGCAGCTCTCAAGGAAACTCCGTTTTCACCCTTTATGCTAAATGCCCATTGAGCGCATTGGACTGAAATGAAGTTTGCTGAGTATCGCACACAAACCAATGCTCCACATGCGGGTTTCACATGCTACCAACTCCACATTCACAGACAACTTCAGCGCCAAAGCCGTTTTCCCCTAGCCCCAAATGCAAAGGTTCTGGAATCACATATTCGTCTCTGAGTATGATAGGTCAAGGCAACACTGCATGTTGGTGACGGGCATTTTGAAGAAGCATCAGCCGAGTGCTTCTTGTGGGAGAACAACTCCATTTGGCTCACCAACGTCACACACCGTCAGGCTTACAAGCAGCTCTCAAGGAAACTCCGTTTTCACCCTTTATGCTAAATGCGCATTGAGCGCATTGGACTGAAATGAAGTTTGCTGAGTATCGCACACAAACCAATGCTCCACATGCGGGTTTCACATGCTACCAACTCCACATTCACAGACAACTTCAGCGCCAAAGCCGTTTTCCCCTAGCCCCAAATGCAAAGGTTCTGGAATCACATATTCGTCTCTGAGTATGATAGGTCAAGGCAACACTGCATGTTGGTGACGGGCATATTGAAGAAGCATCAGCCGAGTGCTTCTTGTGGGAGAACAACTCCATTTGGCTCACCAATGTCACACACCGTCAGGCTTACAAGCAGCTCTCAAGGAAACTCCGTTTTCACCCTTTATGCTAAATGCCCATTGAGCGCATTGGACTGAAATGAAGTTTGCTGAGTATCGCACACAAACCAATGCTCCACATGCGGGTTTCACATGCTACCAACTCCACATTCAGAGACAACTTCAGCGCCAAAGCCGTTTTCCCCTAGCCATAAATGCAAAGGTTCTGGAATCACATATTCGTCTCTGAGTATGATAGGTCAAGGCAACACTGCATGTTGGTGACGGGCATATTGAAGAAGCATCAGCCGAGTGCTTCTGGTGGGAGAACAACTCCATTTGGCTCACCAACGTCACACACCGTCAGGCTTACAAGCAGCTCTCAAGGAAACTCCGTTTTCACCCTTTATGCTAAATGCCCATTGAGCGCATTGGACTGAAATGAAGTTTGCTGAGTATCGCACACAAACCAATGCTCCACATGCGGGTTTCACATGCTACCAACTCCACATTCACAGACAACTTCAGCGCCAAAGCCGTTTTCCCCTAGCCCCAAATGCAAAGGTTCTGGAATCACATATTCGTCTCTGAGTATGATAGGTCAAGGCAACACTGCATGTTGGTGACGGGCATATTGAAGAAGCATCAGCCGAGTGCTTCTTGTGGGAGAACAACTCCATTTGGCTCACCAACGTCACACACCGTCAGGCTTACAAGCAGCTCTCAAGGAAACTCCGTTTTCACCCTTTATGCTAAATGCCCATTGAGCGCATTGGACTGAAATGAAGTTTGCTGAGTATCGCACACAAACCAATGCTCCACATGCGGGTTTCACATGCTACCAACTCCACATTCACAGACAACTTCAGCGCCAAAGCCGTTTTCCCCTAGCCCCAAATGCAAAGGTTCTGGAATCACATATTCGTCTCTGAGTATGATAGGTCAAGGCAACACTGCATGTTGGTGACGGGCATATTGAAGAAGCATCAGCCGAGTGCTTCTTGTGGGAGAACAACTCCATTTGGCTCACCAACGTCACACACCGTCAGGCTTACAAGCAGCTCTCAAGGAAACTCCGTTTTCACCCTTTATGCTAAATGCCCATTGAGCGCATTGGACTGAAATGAAGTTTGCTGAGTATCGCACACAAACCAATGCTCCACATGCGGGTTTCACATGCTACCAACTCCACATTCACAGACAACTTCAGCGCCAAAGCCGTTTTCCCCTAGCCCCAAATGCAAAGGTTCTGGAATCACATATTCGTCTCTGAGTATGATAGGTCAAGGCAACACTGCATGTTGGTGACGGGCATATTGAAGAAGCATCAGCCGAGTGCTTCTTGTGGGAGAACAACTCCATTTGGCTCACCAATGTCACACACCGTCAGGCTTACAAGCAGCTCTCAAGGAAACTCCGTTTTCACCCTTTATGCTAAATGCCCATTGAGCGCATTGGACTGAAATGAAGTTTGCTGAGTATCGCACACAAACCAATGCTCCACATGCGGGTTTCACATGCTACCAACTCCACATTCAGAGACAACTTCAGCGCCAAAGCCGTTTTCCCCTAGCCCCAAATGCAAAGGTTCTGGAATCACATATTCGTCTCTGAGTATGATAGGTCAAGGCAACACTGCATGTTGGTGACGGGCATATTGAAGAAGCATCAGCCGAGTGCTTCTTGTGGGAGAACAACTCCATTTGGCTCACCAACGTCACACACCGTCAGGCTTACAAGCAGCTCTCAAGGAAACTCCGTTTTCACCCTTTATGCTAAATGCCCATTGAGCGCATTGGACTGAAATGAAGTTTGCTGAGTATCGCACACAAACCAATGCTCCACATGCAGGTTTCACATGCTACCAACTCCACATTCACAGACAACTTCAGCGCCAAAGCCGTTTTCCCCTAGCCCCAAATGCAAAGGTTCTGGAATCACATATTCGTCTCTGAGTATGATAGGTCAAGGCAACACTGCATGTTGGTGACGGGCATTTTGAAGAAGCATCAGCCGAGTGCTTCTTGTGGGAGAACAACTCCATTTGGCTCACCAACGTCACACACCGTCAGGCTTACAGGCAGCTCTCAAGGAAACTCAGTTTTCACCCTCTATGCTAAATGCCCATTGAGCGCATTGGACTGAAATGAAGTTTGCTGAGTATCGCACACAAACCAATGCTCCACATGCGGGTTTCACATGCTACCAACTCCACATTCACAGACAACTTCAGCGCCAAAGCCGTTTTCCCCTAGCCATAAATGCAAAGGTTCTGGAATCACATATTCGTCTCTGAGCATGATAGGTCAAGGCAACACTGCATGTTGGTGACGGGCATATTGAAGAAGCATCAGCCGAGTGCTTCTTGTGGGAGAACAACTCCATTTGGCTCACCAACGTCACACACCGTCAGGCTTACAGGCAGCTCTCAAGGAAACTCCGTTTTCACCCTTTATGCTAAATGCGCATTGAGCGCATTGGACTGAAATGAAGTTTGCTGAGTATCGCACACAAACCAATGCTCCACATGCGGGTTTCACATGCTACCAACTCCACATTCAGAGACAATTTCAGCGCCAAAGCCGTTTTCCCCTAGCCCCAAATGCAAAGGTTCTGGAATCACATATTCGTCTCTGAGTATGATAGGTCAAGGCAACACTGCATGTTGGTGACGGGCAGATTGAAGAAGCATCAGCCGAGTGCTTCTTGTGGGAGAACAACTCCATTTGGCTCACCAATGTCACACACCGTCAGGCTTACAAGCAGCTCTCAAGGAAACTCCGTTTTCACCCTTTATGCTAAATGCCCATTGAGCGCATTGGACTGAAATGAAGTTTGCTGAGTATCGCACACAAACCAATGCCCCACATGCGGGTTTCACATGCTACCAACTCCACATTCAGAGACAACTTCAGCGCCAAAGCCGTTTTCCCCTAGCCCCAAATGCAAAGGTTCTGGAATCACATATTCGTCTCTGAGTATGATAGGTCAAGGCAACACTGCATGTTGGTGACGGGCATATTGAAGAAGCATCAGCCGAGTGCTTCTTGTGGGAGAACAACTCCATTTGGCTCACCAACGTCACACACCGTCAGGCTTACAAGCAGCTCTCAAGGAAACTCCGTTTTCACCCTTTATGCTAAATGCCCATTGAGCGCATTGGACTGAAATGAAGTTTGCTGAGTATCGCACACAAACCAATGCTCCACATGCGGGTTTCACATGCTACCAACTCCACATTCAGAGACAACTTCAGCGCCAAAGCCGTTTTCCCCTAGCCCCAAATGCAAAGGTTCTGGAATCACATATTCGTCTCTGAGTATGATAGGTCAAGGCAACACTGCATGTTGGTGACGGGCATATTGAAGAAGCATCAGCCGAGTGCTTCTTGTGGGAGAACAACTCCATTTGGCTCACCAACGTCACACACCGTCAGGCTTACAAGCAGCTCTCAAGGAAACTCCATTTTCACTCTTTATGCTAAATGCCCATTGAGCGCATTGGACTGAAATGAAGTTTGCTGAGTATCGCACACAAACCAATGCTCCACATGCGGGTTTCACATGCTACCATCTACACATTCACAGACAACTTCAGCGCCAAAGCCGTTTTCCCCTAGCCCCAAATGCAAAGGTTCTGGAATCACATATTCGTCTCTGAGTATGATAGGTCAAGGCAACACTGCATGTTGGTGACGGGCAGATTGAAGAAGCATCAGCCGAGTGCTTCTTGTGGGAGAACAACTCCATTTGGCTCACCAACGTCACACACCGTCAGGCTTACAAGCAGCTCTCAAGGAAACTCCGTTTTCACCCTTTATGCTAAATGCGCATTGAGCGCATTGGACTGAAATGAAGTTTGCTGAGTATCGCACACAAACCAATGCTCCACATGCGGGTTTCACATGCTACCAACTCCACATTCACAGACAACTTCAGCGCCAAAGCCGTTTTCCCCTAGCCCCAAATGCAAAGGTTCTGGAATCACATATTCGTCTCTGAGTATGATAGGTCAAGGCAACACTGCATGTTGGTGACGGGCATATTGAAGAAGCATCAGCTGAGTGCTTCTTGTGGGAGAACAACTCCATTTGGCTCACCAACATCACACACCGTCAGGCTTAGAGGCAGCTCTCAAGGAAACTCCGTTTTCACCCTTTATGCTAAATGCCCATTGAGCGCATTGGACTGAAATGAAGTTTGCTGAGTATCGCACACAAACCAATGCTCCACATGCGGGTTTCACATGCTACCAACTCCACATTCAGAGACAACTTCAGCGCCAAAGCCGTTTTCCCCTAGCACTAAATGCAAAGGTTCTGGAATCACATATTCGTCTCTGAGTATGATAGGTCAAGGCAACACTGCATGTTGGTGACGAGCATATTGAAGAAGCATCAGCCGAGTGCTTCTTGTGGGAGAACAACTCCATTTGGCTCACCAACGTCACGCACCGTCAGGCTTACAAGCAGCTCTCAAGGAAACTCCGTTTTCACCCTTTATGCTAAATGCCCATTGAGCGCATTGGACTGAAATGAAGTTTGCTGAGTATCGCACACAAACCAATGCTCCACATGCGGGTTTCACATGCTACCAACTCCACATTCAGAGACAACTTCAGCGCCAAAGCCGTTTTCCCCTAGCCCCAAATGCAAAGGTTCTGGAATCACATATTCGTCTCTGAGTATGATAGGTCAAGGCAACACTGCATGTTGGTGACGGGCATTTTGAAGAAGCATCAGCCGAGTGCTTCTGGTGGGAGAACAACTCCATTTGGCTCACCAACGTCACACACCGTCAGGCTTACAGGCAGCTCTCAAGGAAACTCCGTTTTCACCCTTTATGCTAAATGCCCATTGAGCGCATTGGACTGAAATGAAGTTTGCTGAGTATCGCACACAAACCAATGCTCCACATGCGGGTTTCACATGCTACCAACTCCACATTCACAGACAACTTCAGCGCCAAAGCCGTTTTCCCCTAGCCCCAAATGCAAAGGTTCTGGAATCACATATTCGTCTCTGAGTATGATAGGTCAAGGCAACACTGCATGTTGGTGACGGGCATATTGAAGAAGCATCAGCCGAGTGCTTCTGGTGGGAGAACAACTCCATTTGGCTCACCAACGTCACACACCGTCAGGCTTACAGGCAGCTCTCAAGGAAACTCCGTTTTCACCCTTTATGCTAAATGCCCATTGAGCGCATTGGACTGAAATGAAGTTTGCTGAGTATCGCACACAAACCAATGCTCCACATGCGGGTTTCACATGCTACCAACTCCACATTCACAGACAACTTCAGCGCCAAAGCCGTTTTCCCCTAGCCCCAAATGCAAAGGTTCTGGAATCACATATTCGTCTCTGAGTATGATAGGTCAAGGCAACACTGCATGTTGGTGACGGGCATATTGAAGAAGCATCAGCCGAGTGCTTCTTGTGGGAGAACAACTCCATTTGGCTCACCAACGTCACACACCGTCAGGCTTACAAGCAGCTCTCAAGGAAACTCCGTTTTCACCCTTATGCTAAATGCCCATTGAGCGCATTGGACTGAAATGAAGTTTGCTGAGTATCGCACACAAACCAATGCTCCACATGCGGGTTTCACATGCTACCAACTCCACATTCAGAGACAACTTCAGCGCCAAAGCCGTTTTCCCCTAGCCCCAAATGCAAAGGTTCTGGAATCACATAGTCGTCTCTGAGTATGATAGGTCAAGGCAACACTGCATGTTGGTGACGGGCATATTGAAGAAGCATCAGCCGAGTGCTTCTTGTGGGAGAACAACTCCATTTGGCTCACCAACGTCACACACCGTCAGGCTTACAGGCAGCTCTCAAGGAAACTCCGTTTTCACCCTTATGCTAAATGCCCATTGAGCGCATTGGACTGAAATGAAGTTTGCTGAGTATCGCACACAAACCAATGCTCCACATGCGGGTTTCACATGCTACCAACTCCACATTCAGAGACAACTTCAGCGCCAAAGCCGTTTTCCCCTAGCCCCAAATGCAAAGGTTCTGGAATCACATATTCGTCTCTGAGTATGATAGGTCAAGGCAACACTGCATGTTGGTGACGGGCATATTGAAGAAGCATCAGCCGAGTGCTTCTTGTGGGAGAACAACTCCATTTAACTCACCAACGTCACACACCGTCAGGCTTAGAGGCAGCTCTCAAGGAAACTCCGTTTTCACCCTTATGCTAAATGCCCATTGAGCGCATTGGACTGAAATGAAGTTTGCTGAGTATCGCACACAAACCAATGCTCCACATGCGGGTTTCACATGCTACCAACTCCACATTCAGAGACAACTTCAGCGCCAAAGCCGTTTTCCCCTAGCCCCAAATGCAAAGGTTCTGGAATCACATATTCGTCTCTGAGTATGATAGGTCAAGGCAACACTGCATGTTGGTGACGGGCATATTGAAGAAGCATCAGCCGAGTGCTTCTGGTGGGAGAACAACTCCATTTGGCTCACCAACGTCACACACCGTCAGGCTTACAAGCAGCTCTCAAGGAAACTCCGTTTTCACCCTTATGCTAAATGCCCATTGAGCGCATTGGACTGAAATGAAGTTTGCTGAGTATCGCACACAAACCAATGCTCCACATGCGGGTTTCACATGCTACCAACTCCACATTCAGAGACAACTTCAGCGCCAAAGCCGTTTTCCCCTAGCCCCAAATGCAAAGGTTCTGGAATCACATAGTCGTCTCTGAGTATGATAGGTCAAGGCAACACTGCATGTTGGTGACGGGCATTTTGAAGAAGCATCAGCCGAGTGCTTCTGGTGGGAGAACAACTCCATTTGGCTCACCAACGTCACACACCGTCAGGCTTACAGGCAGCTCTCAAGGAAACTCCGTTTTCACCCTTTATGCTAAATGCCCATTGAGCGCATTGGACTGAAATGAAGTTTGCTGAGTATCGCACACAAACCAATGCTCCACATGCGGGTTTCACATGCTACCAACTCCACATTCACAGACAACTTCAGCGCCAAAGCCGTTTTCCCCTAGCCCCAAATGCAAAGGTTCTGGAATCACATATTCGTCTCTGAGTATGATAGGTCAAGGCAACACTGCATGTTGGTGACGGGCATATTGAAGAAGCATCAGCCGAGTGCTTCTTGTGGGAGAACAACTCCATTTGGCTCACCAACGTCACACACCGTCAGGCTTACAAGCAGCTCTCAAGGAAACTCCGTTTTCACCCTTATGCTAAATGCCCATTGAGCGCATTGGACTGAAATGAAGTTTGCTGAGTATCGCACACAAACCAATGCTCCACATGCGGGTTTCACATGCTACCAACTCCACATTCAGAGACAACTTCAGCGCCAAAGCCGTTTTCCCCTAGCCCCAAATGCAAAGGTTCTGGAATCACATAGTCGTCTCTGAGTATGATAGGTCAAGGCAACACTGCATGTTGGTGACGGGCATATTGAAGAAGCATCAGCCGAGTGCTTCTTGTGGGAGAACAACTCCATTTGGCTCACCAACGTCACACACCGTCAGGCTTACAGGCAGCTCTCAAGGAAACTCCGTTTTCACCCTTATGCTAAATGCCCATTGAGCGCATTGGACTGAAATGAAGTTTGCTGAGTATCGCACACAAACCAATGCTCCACATGCGGGTTTCACATGCTACCAACTCCACATTCAGAGACAACTTCAGCGCCAAAGCCGTTTTCCCCTAGCCCCAAATGCAAAGGTTCTGGAATCACATATTCGTCTCTGAGTATGATAGGTCAAGGCAACACTGCATGTTGGTGACGGGCATATTGAAGAAGCATCAGCCGAGTGCTTCTTGTGGGAGAACAACTCCATTTAACTCACCAACGTCACACACCGTCAGGCTTAGAGGCAGCTCTCAAGGAAACTCCGTTTTCACCCTTATGCTAAATGCCCATTGAGCGCATTGGACTGAAATGAAGTTTGCTGAGTATCGCACACAAACCAATGCTCCACATGCGGGTTTCACATGCTACCAACTCCACATTCAGAGACAACTTCAGCGCCAAAGCCGTTTTCCCCTAGCCCCAAATGCAAAGGTTCTGGAATCACATATTCGTCTCTGAGTATGATAGGTCAAGGCAACACTGCATGTTGGTGACGGGCATATTGAAGAAGCATCAGCCGAGTGCTTCTGGTGGGAGAACAACTCCATTTGGCTCACCAACGTCACACACCGTCAGGCTTACAAGCAGCTCTCAAGGAAACTCCGTTTTCACCCTTATGCTAAATGCCCATTGAGCGCATTGGACTGAAATGAAGTTTGCTGAGTATCGCACACAAACCAATGCTCCACATGCGGGTTTCACATGCTACCAACTCCACATTCACAGACAACTTCAGCGCCAAAGCCGTTTTCCCCTAGCCCCAAATGCAAAGGTTCTGGAATCACATAGTCGTCTCTGAGTATGATAGGTCAAGGCAACACTGCATGTTGGTGACGGGCATATTGAAGAAGCATCAGCCGAGTGCTTCTTGTGGGAGAACAACTCCATTTGGCTCACCAACGTCACACACCGTCAGGCTTACAGGCAGCTCTCAAGGAAACTCCGTTTTCACCCTTATGCTAAATGCCCATTGAGCGCATTGGACTGAAATGAAGTTTGCTGAGTATCGCACACAAACCAATGCTCCACATGCGGGTTTCACATGCTACCAACTCCACATTCAGAGACAACTTCAGCGCCAAAGCCGTTTTCCCCTAGCCCCAAATGCAAAGGTTCTGGAATCACATATTCGTCTCTGAGTATGATAGGTCAAGGCAACACTGCATGTTGGTGACGGGCATATTGAAGAAGCATCAGCCGAGTGCTTCTTGTGGGAGAACAACTCCATTTAACTCACCAACGTCACACACCGTCAGGCTTAGAGGCAGCTCTCAAGGAAACTCCGTTTTCACCCTTTATGCTAAATGCCCATTGAGCGCATTGGACTGAAATGAATTTTGCTGAGTATCGCACACAAACCAATGCTCCACATGCGGGTTTCACATGCTACCAACTCCACATTCAGAGACAACTTCAGCGCCAAAGCCGTTTTCCCCTAGCCCCAAATGCAAAGGTTCTGGAATCACATATTCGTCTCTGAGTATGATAGGTCAAGGCAACACTGCATGTTGGTGACGGGCATATTGAAGAAGCATCAGCCGAGTGCTTCTTGTGGGAGAACAACTCCATTTGGCTCACCAACATCACACACCGTCAGGCTTAGAGGCAGCTCTCAAGGAAACTCCGTTTTCACCCTTTATGCTAAATGCCCATTGAGCGCATTGGACTGAAATGAAGTTTGCTGAGTATCGCACACAAACCAATGCTCCACATGCGGGTTTCACATGCTACCAACTCCACATTCAGAGACAACTTCAGCGCCAAAGCCGTTTTCCCCTAGCCCCAAATGCAAAGGTTCTGGAATCACATATTCGTCTCTGAGTATGATAGGTCAAGGCAACACTGCATGTTGGTGACGGGCATATTGAAGAAGCATCAGCCGAGTGCTTCTTGTGGGAGAACAACTCCATTTGGCTCACCAACATCACACACCGTCAGGCTTAGAGGCAGCTCTCAAGGAAACTCCGTTTTCACCCTTTATGCTAAATGCCCATTGAGCGCATTGGACTGAAATGAAGTTTGCTGAGTATCGCACACAAACCAATGCTCCACATGCGGGTTTCACATGCTACCAACTCCACATTCAGAGACAACTTCAGCGCCAAAGCCGTTTTCCCCTAGCCCCAAACGCAAAGGTTCTGGAATCACATATTCGTCTCTGAGTATGATAGGTCAAGGCAACACTGCATGTTGGTGACGGGCATTTTGAAGAAGCATCAGCCGAGTGCTTCTTGTGGGAGAACAACTCCATTTGGCTCACCAACATCACACACCGTCAGGCTTAGAGGCAGCTCTCAAGGAAACTCCGTTTTCACCCTTTATGCTAAATGCCCATTGAGCACATTGGACTGAAATGAAGTTTGCTGAGTATCGCACACAAACCAATGCTCCACATGCGGGTTTCACATGCTACCAACTCCACATTCAGAGACAACTTCAGCGCCAAAGCCGTTTTCCCCTAGCCCCAAATGCAAAGGTTCTGGAATCACATATTCGTCTCTGAGTATGATAGGTCAAGGCAACACTGCATGTTGGTGACGAGCATATTGAAGAAGCATCAGCCGAGTGCTTCTTGTGGGAGAACAACTCCATTTGGCTCACCAACGTCACACACCGTCAGGCTTACAAGCAGCTCTCAAGGAAACTCCGTTTTCACCCTTTATGCTAAATGCCCATTGAGCGCATTGGACTGAAATGAAGTTTGCTGAGTATCGCACACAAACCAATGCTCCACATGCGGGTTTCACATGCTACCAACTCCACATTCACAGACAACTTCAGCGCCAAAGCCGTTTTCCCCTAGCCCCAAATGCAAAGGTTCTGGAATCACATATTCGTCTCTGAGTATGATAGGTCAAGGCAACACTGCATGTTGGTGACGGGCATTTTGAAGAAGCATCAGCCGAGTGCTTCTTGTGGGAGAACAACTCCATTTGGCTCACCAACGTCACACA
This sequence comes from Ochotona princeps, assembly GCF_030435755.1. NCBI lineage: Eukaryota > Metazoa > Chordata > Mammalia > Lagomorpha > Ochotonidae > Ochotona > Ochotona princeps. The sequence continues at coordinate 7,102 of NW_026696737.1, read as the reverse complement.
CCGTCAGGCTTAGAGGCAGCTCTCAAGGAAACTCCGTTTTCACCCTTATGCTAAATGCCCATTGAGCGCATTGGACTGAAATGAAGTTTGCTGAGTATCGCACACAAACCAATGCTCCACATGCGGGTTTCACATGCTACCAACTCCACATTCACAGACAACTTCAGCGCCAAAGCCGTTTTCCCCTAGCCCCAAATGCAAAGGTTCTGGAATCACATATTCGTCTCTGAGTATGATAGGTCAAGGCAACACTGCATGTTGGTGACGGGCATATTGAAGAAGCATCAGCCGAGTGCTTCTTGTGGGAGAACAACTCCATTTGGCTCACCAACATCACACACTGTCAGGCTTAGAGGCAGCTCTCAAGGAAACTCCGTTTTCACCCTTTATGCTAAATGCCCATTGAGCGCATTGGACTGAAATGAAGTTTGCTGAGTATCGCACACAAACCAATGCTCCACATGCGGGTTTCACATGCTACCAACTCCACATTCAGAGACAACTTCAGCGCCAAAGCCGTTTTCCCCTAGCCCCAAATGCAAAGGTTCTGGAATCACATATTCGTCTCTGAGTATGATAGGTCAAGGCAACACTGCATGTTGGTGACGGGCAGATTGAAGAAGCATCAGCCGAGTGCTTCTTGTGGGAGAACAACTCCATTTGGCTCACCAACATCACACACCGTCAGGCTTAGAGGCAGCTCTCAAGGAAACTCCGTTTTCACCCTTTATGCTAAATGCCCATTGAGCGCATTGGACTGAAATGAAGTTTGCTGAGTATCGCACACAAACCAATGCTCCACATGCGGGTTTCACATGCTACCAACTCCACATTCAGAGACAACTTCAGCGCCAAAGCCGTTTTCCCATAGCACCAAATGCAAAGGTTCTGGAATCACATATTCGTCTCTGAGTATGATAGGTCAAGGCAACACTGCATGTTGGTGACGAGCATATTGAAGAAGCATCAGCCGAGTGCTTCTTGTGGGAGAACAACTCCATTTGGCTCACCAACGTCACACACCGTCAGGCTTACAAGCAGCTCTCAAGGAAACTCCGTTTTCACCCTTTATGCTAAATGCCCATTGAGCGCATTGGACTGAAATGAAGTTTGCTGAGTATCGCACACAAACCAATGCTCCACATGCGGGTTTCACATGCTACCAACTCCACATTCAGAGACAACTTCAGCGCCAAAGCCGTTTTCCCCTAGCCCCAAACGCAAAGGTTCTGGAATCACATATTCGTCTCTGAGTATGATAGGTCAAGGCAACACTGCATGTTGGTGACGGGCATTTTGAAGAAGCATCAGCCGAGTGCTTCTTGTGGGAGAACAACTCCATTTGGCTCACCAACATCACACACCGTCAGGCTTAGAGGCAGCTCTCAAGGAAACTCCGTTTTCACCCTTTATGCTAAATGCCCATTGAGCACATTGGACTGAAATGAAGTTTGCTGAGTATCGCACACAAACCAATGCTCCACATGCGGGTTTCACATGCTACCAACTCCACATTCAGAGACAACTTCAGCGCCAAAGCCGTTTTCCCCTAGCCCCAAATGCAAAGGTTCTGGAATCACATATTCGTCTCTGAGTATGATAGGTCAAGGCAACACTGCATGTTGGTGACGAGCATATTGAAGAAGCATCAGCCGAGTGCTTCTTGTGGGAGAACAACTCCATTTGGCTCACCAACGTCACACACCGTCAGGCTTACAAGCAGCTCTCAAGGAAACTCCGTTTTCACCCTTTATGCTAAATGCCCATTGAGCGCATTGGACTGAAATGAAGTTTGCTGAGTATCGCACACAAACCAATGCTCCACATGCGGGTTTCACATGCTACCAACTCCACATTCAGAGACAACTTCAGCGCCAAAGCCGTTTTCCCCTAGCCCCAAATGCAAAGGTTCTGGAATCACATATTCGTCTCTGAGTATGATAGGTCAAGGCAACACTGCATGTTGGTGACGGGCATTTTGAAGAAGCATCAGCCGAGTGCTTCTGGTGGGAGAACAACTCCATTTGGCTCACCAACGTCACACACCGTCAGGCTTAGAGGCAGCTCTCAAGGAAACTCCGTTTTCACCCTTTATGCTAAATGCCCATTGAGCGCATTGGACTGAAATGAAGTTTGCTGAGTATCGCACACAAACCAATGCTCCACATGCGGTTTCACATGCTACCAACTCCACATTCAGAGACAACTTCAGCGCCAAAGCCGTTTTCCCCTAGCCCCAAATGCAAAGGTTCTGGAATCACATATTCGTCTCTGAGTATGATAGGTCAAGGCAACACTGCATGTTGGTGACGGGCATTTTGAAGAAGCATCAGCCGAGTGCTTCTGGTGGGAGAACAACTCCATTTGGCTCACCAACGTCACACACCGTCAGGCTTACAGGCAGCTCTCAAGGAAACTCCGTTTTCACCCTTTATGCTAAATGCCCATTGAGCGCATTGGACTGAAATGAAGTTTGCTGAGTATCGCACACAAACCAATGCTCCACATGCGGGTTTCACATGCTACCAACTCCACATTCACAGACAACTTCAGCGCCAAAGCCGTTTTCCCCTAGCCCCAAATGCAAAGGTTCTGGAATCACATATTCGTCTCTGAGTATGATAGGTCAAGGCAACACTGCATGTTGGTGACGGGCATATTGAAGAAGCATCAGCCGAGTGCTTCTTGTGGGAGAACAACTCCATTTGGCTCACCAACATCACACACCGTCAGGCTTACAAGCAGCTCTCAAGGAAACTCCGTTTTCACCCTTATGCTAAATGCCCATTGAGCGCATTGGACTGAAATGAAGTTTGCTGAGTATCGCACACAAACCAATGCTCCACATGCGGGTTTCACATGCTACCAACTCCACATTCAGAGACAACTTCAGCGCCAAAGCCGTTTTCCCCTAGCCCCAAATGCAAAGGTTCTGGAATCACATATTCGTCTCTGAGTATGATAGGTCAAGGCAACACTGCATGTTGGTGACGGGCATATTGAAGAAGCATCAGCCGAGTGCTTCTTGTGGGAGAACAACTCCATTTGGCTCACCAACGTCACACACCGTCAGGCTTACAAGCAGCTCTCAAGGAAACTCCGTTTTCACCCTTTATGCTAAATGCCCATTGAGCGCATTGGACTGAAATGAAGTTTGCTGAGTATCGCACACAAACCAATGCTCCACATGCGGGTTTCACATGCTACCAACTCCACATTCAGAGACAACTTCAGCGCCAAAGCCGTTTTCCCCTAGCCCCAAATGCAAAGGTTCTGGAATCACATATTCGTCTCTGAGTATGATAGGTCAAGGCAACACTGCATGTTGGTGACGGGAATTTTGAAGAAGCATCAGCCGAGTGCTTCTGCTGGGAGAACAACTCCATTTGGCTCACCAACGTCACACACCGTCAGGCTTAAAGGCAGCTCTCAAGGAAACTCCGTTTTCACCCTTTATGCTAAATGCCCATTGAGCGCATTGGACTGAAATGAAGTTTGCTGAGTATCGCACACAAACCAATGCTCCACATGCGGGTTTCACATGCTACCAACTCCACATTCAGAGACAACTTCAGCGCCAAAGCCGTTTTCCCCTAGCCCCAAATGCAAAGGTTCTGGAATCACATATTCGTCTCTGAGTATGATAGGTCAAGGCAACACTGCATGTTGGTGACGGGCAGATTGAAGAAGCATCAGCCGAGTGCTTCTTGTGGGAGAACAACTCCATTTGGCTCACCAACATCACACACCGTCAGGCTTACAAGCAGCTCTCAAGGAAACTCCGTTTTCACCCTTTATGCTAAATGCCCATTGAGCGCATTGGACTGAAATGAAGTTTGCTGAGTATCGCACACAAACCAATGCTCCACATGCGGGTTTCACATGCTACCAACTCCGCATTCAGAGACAACTTCAGCGCCAAAGCCGTTTTAACCTAGCCCCAAATGCAAAGGTTCTGGAATCACATATTCGTCTCTGAGTATGATAGGTCAAGGCAACACTGCATGTTGGTGACGAGCATATTGAAGAAGCATCAGCCGAGTGCTTCTTGTGGGAGAACAACTCCATTTGGCTCACCAACGTCACACACCGTCAGGCTTACAAGCAGCTCTCAAGGAAACTCCGTTTTCACCCTTTATGCTAAATGCCCATTGAGCGCATTGGACTGAAATGAAGTTTGCTGAGTATCGCACACAAACCAATGCTCCACATGCGGGTTTCACATGCTACCAACTCCACATTCAGAGACAACTTCAGCGCCAAAGCCGTTTTCCGCTAGCCCCAAATGCAAAGGTTCTGGAATCACATATTCGTCTCTGAGTATGATAGGTCAAGGCAACACTGCATGTTGGTGACGGGCATATTGAAGAAGCATCAGCCGAGTGCTTCTTGTGGGAGAACAACTCCATTTGGCTCACCAACATCACACACCGTCAGGCTTAGAGACAGCTCTCAAGGAAACTCCGTTTTCACCCTTTATGCTAAATGCCCATTGAGCGCATTGGACTGAAATGAAGTTTGCTGAGTATCGCACACAAACCAATGCTCCACATGCGGGTTTCACATGCTACCAACTCCACATTCAGAGACAACTTCAGCGCCAAAGCCGTTTTCCCCTAGCCCCAAATGCAAAGGTTCTGGAATCACATATTCGTCTCTGAGTATGATAGGTCAAGGCAACACTGCATGTTGGTGACGGGCATTTTGAAGAAGCATCAGCCGAGTGCTTCTGGTGGGAGAACAACTCCATTTGGCTCACCAACGTCACACACCGTCAGGCTTAGAGGCAGCTCTCAAGGAAACTCCGTTTTCACCCTTTATGCTAAATGCCCATTGAGCGCATTGGACTGAAATGAAGTTTGCTGAGTATCGCACACAAACCAATGCTCCACATGCGGGTTTCACATGCTACCAACTCCACATTCAGAGACAACTTCAGCGCCAAAGCCGTTTTCCCCTAGCCCCAAATGCAAAGGTTCTGGAATCACATATTCGTCTCTGAGTATGATAGGTCAAGGCAACACTGCATGTTGGTGACGGGCATATTGAAGAAGCATCAGCCGAGTGCTTCTTGTGGGAGAACAACTCCATTTGGCTCACCAACGTCACACACCATCAGGCTTACAAGCAGCTCTCAAGGAAACTCCGTTTTCACCCTTTATGCTAAATGCCCATTGAGCGCATTGGACTGAAATGAAGTTTGCTGAGTATCGCACACAAACCAATGCTCCACATGCGGGTTTCACATGCTACCAACTCCACATTCACAGACAACTTCAGCGCCAAAGCCGTTTTCCCCTAGCCCCAAATGCAAAGGTTCTGGAATCACATATTCGTCTCTGAGTATGATAGGTCAAGGCAACACTGCATGTTGGTGACGGGCATATTGAAGAAGCATCAGCCGAGTGCTTCTTGTGGGAGAACAACTCCATTTGGCTCACCAACATCACACACCGTCAGGCTTAGAGGCAGCTCTCAAGGAAACTCTGTTTTCACCCTTTATGCTAAATGCCCATTGAGCGCATTGGACTGAAATGAAGTTTGCTGAGTATCGCACACAAACCAATGCTCCACATGCGGGTTTCACATGCTACCAACTCCACATTCAGAGACAACTTCAGCGCCAAAGCCGTTTTCCCCTAGCCCCAAATGCAAAGGTTCTGGAATCACATATTCGTCTCTGAGTATGATAGGTCAAGGCAACACTGCATGTTGGTGACGGGCATTTTGAAGAAGCATCAGCCGAGTGCTTCTTGTGGGAGAACAACTCCATTTGGCTCACCAACATCACACACCGTCAGGCTTAGAGGCAGCTCTCAAGGAAACTCCGTTTTCACCCTTTATGCTAAATGCCCATTGAGCACATTGGACTGAAATGAAGTTTGCTGAGTATCGCACACAAACCAATGCTCCACATGCGGGTTTCACATGCTACCAACTCCACATTCACAGACAACTTCAGCGCCAAAGCCGTTTTCCCCTAGCCCCAAATGCAAAGGTTCTGGAATCACATATTCGTCTCTGAGTATGATAGGTCAAGGCAACACTGCATGTTGGTGACGGGCATATTGAAGAAGCATCAGCCGAGTGCTTCTTGTGGGAGAACAACTCCATTTGGCTCACCAACGTCACACACCGTCAGGCTTACAAGCAGCTCTCAAGGAAACTCCGTTTTCACCCTTTATGCTAAATGCCCATTGAGCGCATTGGACTGAAATGAAATTTGCTGAGTATCGCACACAAACCAATGCTCCACATGCGGGTTTCACATGCTACCAACTCCACATTCAGAGACAACTTCAGCGCCAAAGCCGTTTTCCCCTAGCCCCAAATGCAAAGGTTCTGGAATCACATATTCGTCTCTGAGTATGATAGGTCAAGGCAACACTGCATGTTGGTGACGGGCATTTTGAAGAAGCATCAGCCGAGTGCTTTTTATGGGAGAACAACTCCATTTGGCTCACCAACGTCACACACCGTCAGGCTTAAAGGCAGCTCTCAAGGAAACTCCGTTTTCACCCTTTATGCTAAATGCCCATTGAGCGCATTGGACTGAAATGAAGTTTGCTGAGTATCGCACACAAACCAATGCTCCACATGCGGGTTTCACATGCTACCAACTCCACATTCAGAGACAACTTCAGCGCCAAAGCCGTTTTCCCCTAGCCCCAAATGCAAAGGTTCTGGAATCACATATTCGTCTCTGAGTATGATAGGTCAAGGCAACACTGCATGTTGGTGACGGGCATTTTGAAGAAGCATCAGCCGAGTGCTTCTGGTGGGAGAACAACTCCATTTGGCTCACCAACGTCACACACCGTCAGGCTTACAGGCAGCTCTCAAGGAAACTCCGTTTTCACCCTTTATGCTAAATGCCCATTGAGCGCATTGGACTGAAATGAAGTTTGCTGAGTATCGCACACAAACCAATGCTCCACATGCGGGTTTCACATGCTACCAACTCCACATTCAGAGACAACTTCAGCGCCAAAGCCGTTTTCCCCTAGCCCCAAATGCAAAGGTTCTGGAATCACATATTCGTCTCTGAGTATGATAGGTCAAGGCAACACTGCATGTTGGTGACGGGCATTTTGAAGAAGCA